>NC_057717.1:101931844-102166225 GCF_004010195.1 Chiloscyllium plagiosum | reverse complement strand
ACATACAAGATAATCAGAGGGTTAGATAGGGTGGACCGGGAGAGCCTTTTTCCAAGTATGGGGATGGTAAACACGAGGGGACACAACTTTAAAGTGAGGGGAGATAGGTATAAGACAGATGTCAGAGGTAGTTTCTTTACTCAGAGAGTATTCAGGGTATGGAATGCTTTGCCTGTAACGGTAGTAGATTCGTCATGTTTAAGTGCATTTAGGTCGTCATTGGACAGGCATATGGACGTACATGGAATAGTGTAGGTGGGATGGGCTTCAGATTAGTATGACAGGGCGGCGCAACATCGAGGGGCGAAGGACCTGTACTGCGCTGTAATGTTCTATGTTCTATATGTTCCATTATTGAATGGTGGAGCAGGCTTGAAGGGCCAGACGGCCTACTCCTGCTCCTGGTTCTTAGGTTCTTACGTTCATCTGAGTCCTAAGGGGCCAACCCCTTGTACTGAGTCTGTGATTTCTGGGGATAAATTTGCTGTTGGGAACATATGACTCGTACAAAAGTTACTTTTATATACTTAGGAAGACCAACTCGCATTTCCATAAAGCGCTTGACATAATAAAACATCCTATGGCATCTAACAGGAGCGGCTATCAAACAAAATGTGGCAGTGAGCCACACATTAACATTGGGCAAAGATCACTGACAAAGGCTCTAAGCAGCATCTCTGTGGAGCAGGAAAAGAAGCAGAAAGCTTGAGGAAGGAATTTGCTTTGTTGTTCACTCGTAGGACAAGAGCGTCGCTGGCTGGACTTGCATTTATTGCCTGCTCCTAGTTGTCCTTGAGAAAGTGGCGGTGAACTACCTTCTTGAATTGTTGCTAAATTTGTTAAACCCAGGGCTGAGGGAGCTGAAGCATGGGTGTAAATTTGTGAACCATAGGATTATTCTTTTCAAAGCCTTGTTGGTTAGCTCAGTTGGCTGGATGGCTATTCTGTCAGACAGAGTGACAGAAACAGTGTGGGCTCAATGCCTGTCACTGGCTGAGGTTACCATGAAGGACTCTCCTTCTCAACTTCGCTCCTTACCTGAGCTGTGGTGACCCTCAGGTTAAACCACTGTCACATGAGAGAGCAGCCCTGTGTTCTGGTGAAACTATGGTGATGTTATGCACATGGAATACCATTTGGATCTTTCAGGAGTAATCAGTCAGCCCTGGTCAATCCCTGTAGCCCAACAGATTTATTTCCTTTCAAAATCATTGATTTACATCCTCTTCCAGCTACCTGCAGCAAAACCCCCGTCATTCCCGTGTCTAAAGTATTCCTCCTCACATAACTTCTGCGTCTCTTGCTCATTAAATCTTTGTTTCTTCATCCTAACACTATTCATTGCTGGGAGTAGTTGTGACTTGACTACCTTATACAAAGCTGCCATAATCTTGCACACCGACAACAAATCACTGTTGTGCTGTTTATTTTTCTGAATTTCAATCACTAAATGTCCATTTACACCAATACTTTCAAATTAAGTCAGGTTTCTGGAGGCTTTACTGTTGAATTCTTGTGCACTTTTGACCATCCAACTTAAAATGGCCGACCACCTGATCATGGATGCCTTAATCTAAAACAAAGAATGGGGCAGAACTAAAACAAAAACAGCAATTGCTGGACAGACTCAGCCAACCTGGCAGCACCTGTGGGGCAAAAGCAGAGTTCACATTTCGAGCCCATGTAACCTTCATCAGAACCAGGAGCAGCTAGGAAAAAGTGGTGCTCGTTGTGAAGATTGAGTTGGGAGTGTTGAGTCAATTGGTGGAATGGAGCCCAGAGAATGAGAGAGAGAGATATGAAAGGGATATGCAGGCAAGGATATTATTGACACTTAAGTAGGACAGAAGAGAAGCTGAATAAATGATAAGTGGAGCTCAGAGTGGGAGAAATGTGTTGAAAGCAAACTGTGCAATGTGATAATAGGACTGATGACACTTCACCTGACAAAGGGGCAGCGCTCCAAAAGCTTGTGACTTCAAATAAACCCATTGGACTATAATCTGGTGCTGTGTGACTTCTGACATAATAGGTCTGAGGGTTGGGTAAGTTTGGATTGGCTGCGCTAAAAGCAACTCATGTCATAACAGGCCCAGGTGTGGGGCTGGGCAAAAGCACGGAAGGATGGAATCAAGGTCTGAAGTTATTGAACTTGATGGTGAGTCTCAGAGGCTACAGGGTCCCCAAGTAGAACATGACATGTTGCTCTTTGAGTTTGCGCTGAGGCTTGCTGGAACGCGCCAACACACCTGAGACAAGGACGTTAGCATGGTAACATGGTCGCATGTTGAAGTGACAGGCGATTGGAATCTTAGGGTCATTTTTGTGGACAGGTTGCAGGTGTTCTCCAAAACAGTCACCCAGTCTGCATTACCTCTCCCCAGTACAGAGGAGACCACATTGTGAACAGCAAATACAGCAGACTAGATTGAGTGCAATGCAGTTAAATTGCTCTGTCACTTGGAAGGTATGTCCGGATAGTGAGGAGGGAGCAGGCAGCTTTCCCTGTGAAAGAAGGCCTCAAAAGTGTCCATCTTTTTTTCTCAATCACAGAATCTCTGCTATCCTGCTTGACAGGGCCCTGGGCTTTGTCCAATCCAACTTCCCTCACTCCTTCTCTTCCCCCACCCATGCCGTACAACAGTGATTGGGTGCCCCTGTCCTTACCTACCATCCCACTAACATCCACATCCAAAAGATCATAAGCTGCCATTTACACCACCTCCACCAACAGACACATATTCCCCTCCTTTCCCGCGTCAGCCTTCCACAGGGACCATTCCCTGCAGGTCATCTTGGTCCAATCCTCCTCCATTCCCAGCACCTCCCCAAGCCCCCATGACACCTTCCCCTGCAATCGCTGAAGGTGTAACTTCTATCTGTTTACTCCCCCCCTTCTCTCTATCCAAGTTTCTAGATACACCTTCCAGGTGAAGCAGCAATTTACCTGTACACGCGGCCCGAACATATTACAGGGAACATTCCAGGACCAGGGACCAGGGAGCTGCTGGGAAGGTAAATTTCCCATTGAAATAAATAGGTTCGCTCCTATCCGTGGTTTCAGGCTTCCGTGGTAGATCTTGTAACGCATTCCCCTGTGGGTATGGGGGGGGAGGTGGTCCTACTGTACTACATAATATCAAACAATCCCTAATGTTGCAGACAAAGGCGATTCGGCCCACCAAGTCTGTAACAATCCTCTGAACAGCATCCACCCAAACCCATTCCCCATCTGATCCCACATTCGCTCTCTAACTCTAGAACGAATTATACTGTAAAAGGAAGAGCCTTGAGAAAAGTTGATGAGCAGAGAGATCTGGGAGTTCAGGTCCATTGTACCCTGAAGGTGGCTGCACAGATGGATAGAGTGGTCAAGAAGCATATGGCCTGCTTGCCTTCATCGGATGGGGTATTGAGTATGAGAGCTGGCAGGTCATGTTAAAATTGTACAAGACATTGGTTCAGCCACATTTAGAATACTGTGTACAGTTCTGGTTGCCATATTACCAAAAGAATGTGGACGCTTTGGAGAGGGTGCGGAGAAGGTTTATGAGGGTGTTGCCTGGTATGGAAGGTGCTAGTTATGAAGAGAGGTTGAGTAGGTTAGGTTTATTTTCATTAGAAAAAAGGAGATTGAGGGGGGACCTGATTGAGGTCTACAAAATCATGAAGGGTATAGACAGGGTGGGTAGAAATGAGGGTGAGGGATTCAATAACGAGAGGTCATGCTTTCAAAGTGAGAGGAGAAAAGTTTAAAGGGGATACACGCTGTAAGTATTTCACACAGAGGGTGGTGGGTGTCTGGAACACGTTGCCAGCAGAGGTGGTAGAGGCAGGCACAGTAGATTCATTTAAGATGCGTCTGGACTGAAGCAAGAGCAGGTGGGGAGCAGAGGGATACAGATGCTTAGGAATTGACCGACAGATTTAGACAGTAGATTTGGATCGGCTCAGGCTTGGAGGGCCGAAGGGCCTGTTCCGGGGCTGTAAATTTTCTTCGTTCTTTGTTGTATTTATCATAACTAATCCATCTAGCCTGCACATCCCTGGACATGACAACGAAGTTTGCACATTTGCCCTGTATCTGCATGGGTTTCCTCCAAAAATGCAGAAATTAGTTGAATTGGCCATGCTTTATTGCCCCACAGTCTGCAGATTAATTAGGTTGATTTGCCATGTTAACTGTGGGCATAGGACCCTTCGGAGGGTCAGGGAAGACTTTATATAATCCTCACAGTGCAGATAGAGGCCTTTTGGTCCAACAAGTCTGCACCAACCCTCCAAAGAGTATCCCACTCTATCCCTAAAAACCAACACTTACTACCACCTAGCATGTACACTACAGGGCAATTTAGCATGGCCAATCCACCTCATGTGCACATCTTTAGGCTTTGGAAGGAAACCAATGCACCTACAGGAAACCCATGCAGACGCTGGGAGAGTACAGGAGCTGGGACGTCATGCTGTGCCTGTACAGGACATTTGTTTTGGGCCATTTTTAGAATATTGTGTGCAATTCTGGTCTTCCCCCAGACTGGCAGTCACCCATGGTTGGAATTGAACGCAGATCCCTGGTGTTGTAAGCCAACATGCCTATTCACTTGATGGCTGAATGACTTTCATGTTCACTATGATGAGTTATTATAGATTTGTTTTACAGAGGAAGAAATTCTGACACCAATTATTTCTACAGCTGCACCAGGATAACATTTTAGTTGTGGGAACATAACATGTTTAAAACAAAAATCTGCCGTGAAAATGATCCTTTTATAAATGTGATTTATCAAAGTGTAATTTCTCTTCAAACACAAACACATACATTTAGCCGCTTTAGCGTCCATTAATCTCGTTGAACGGCGTTTACGTTTCATTGACTGTTGGCACTTCAGCTCTGTAATAGATGTTTGAGAAAAATGCATGTTAGGATAAAAGTTATAGTCGTGCAGTTTAAAACTTATTCACATTATGAACTTCCAAGTATAATTGCATGTGTCATGGCCTAGGGAATTAAGAGGAGAATTTATCAAAGGAAAATAACTGCAAATTAAAGTTGCAGTCATGATGGAATAAACGCAGCATAGATGTGTACCGTCAAACTGTACTAGACTTCAGCACAGATCCAGAACTGTGCACTAAACTAGTATTTCATTCATTCTCAAACACAAGTTATCTCGGCAAATAGAATTTCAACATCGCCAGAATCCCCTTTACATGTTGTAGAAGTTAATTCAATGAGTGCTTCTAGAAACTAGTACCTGTCCTTGTAGGTGTCTTGAGGTCACTGCTTGTTATAATTGTCAGTCCCGCATCTGTGAAAACGCCAAGAACATCACTGCCACTTCCAGGCGTGCATCCAATGTCATTCTTCTCGACAATGTCCCAGATCTGTATGAAATACACACAAAGCTGCTACATGAATCAAAAACAATTGACAAGGTGATGCAGATGCTGCCTCGCTTTCTCTCTGGCTAGAGAGTCAGTAGTACAATGAAAATACAACCCACCAATCTGTGCCCATCCGCTTTCATTTCCCCAAAAAGAGAAAAAAAATGCGGCAGATACTGGAAATCTAAAACAAACAGTGAAAATATTCTGATGGCAGACGATATACAGAGACTGCAGGACGTGACAGAGGGAGCCAGTCCCAAAATGACCTCAATAACCTGCCGCAATAAATCTTGAGAGGAGGTCTGCTTTGGACCACCATAGGCATCACATGCAACAAAGACCTTTGACCCCCTTCATACCCCTGTCATTTTGAACACATAAAAATGGGATTGCCCTCAGGAAGCTCAACATGAAGACCTCAGGGGTTGTTAAGATATCTCTGTAAACGTATGTATAAAGTATAAGCTGCCACCCACCAATTCCCCCAAAACACACACCCCAACACTTTCCACCCCCAGTGAAAACGACAGTTTTGAGGCCTGGTTACTCCGATTCCAATCTCTGGCACCATGTTGGTTAGGCCAGAGGCCCGGTCTGTTGTGGACAATATTCAGACCCATGTCTTTCAGACTGTAGCTGAACGTTTCCTCAATGGAACCATGAGAAGGAGCTGAACCTACAGTGAACTACAATACAATGAATTTTAGCTCAGTCATATCATCCACTTGGTCGATTAATTGCCCCAAGTAAATTGCACCATTTAAACTTGTAGAGCATTCCCAAGACCAATGGAAACACTGAAACATATCATTCCCTCCTGAAACCCTCTATACTTCTCTAAAGGGTGCATCGCAGAGCTTTGACATCCAACAGTTCTGCTGAGAGCCAAAACAAATTGTGTTAAATTTTGATTTGGAGATGCCAGTGTTGGACTGGGATGGACAAAGTTAAAAATCACACAACACCAAGTTATAGTCCAACTGGTTTAATTGGAAGCACTAGCTTTCGGAGCACCGCTCCTTCATCAGGTGGTTGTGAGCAGCGCTCCGAAAGCTAGTGCTTCCAGTTAAACCTGTTGGACTATACCCTGGTGTTGTGTAACTTTTAGCATTAAACCTTGGCTTCTTCCCTCACATGTTTTCACCCAACACCAGAATGCTCACTCTAAGTGTGGATTTACCCATCCCAACCCCAGGTCCTGTTATTTTCTGCTCTCTACTGAAATTCCCTGCTCTGCTTGTGGTCCCAAAACCACCCGTGTGAATCTCTGTCCATTTGCCAACCACTTTCTTTCAAATAATTGGAGATAAATGGTTTTTAAACCGGGTAGCCGAGAAACAAAAATACATCCAGTTTTCACACAGTATTAGCTCCTACCAGACCTTTCTCAATCTTAAAGCTTAGAAAAACATGAAAAATTACTTGCCTTACTCTGTGTTAGCTTATGTTTCTTATTCAATACGAACACAGCTTTATCTACAGCACCTAAGCCGACAATTGCCCCAGAGTCGCCTGTGATTTTCAGTCTAAACTGATTGCGAGGTTTGTAAATCTTATTTTCTTCTTCCTCATTTGCATTAGACACGATTAGCTGTGAAGAAATATATGTCAGTCCAAAATACTCATAAACATTAAATTGCTTTTTGAGTGGTGCAGCTCATTGCTGCTGAAGTAAGAGATTTGGAGCAGTAAAATTATAGAGGCAAGGAATGAAATAGCATAGAAGGAGGTCGTTAGGCTTTATTCATTTGCAAGAATTACCCAATTCACCTCACTCTAACCCCTAGCCTTGCAAACATTTGCCATCAAGTATTTATCATATTCTGCCATGAAACTTACCACGTTTATTGTGTTTTTGGGGCAACATCGCGTAATAATACATAGTAATAATGTCAGGACTTATAACACTATAGTCTATTCTGCCATTCAATAAGGTCACAAGATGGTGGCAGAGTCGACATGGAAAAGCTCACCTGTTTCTTTTCTTTTTTTTCTCTTTTTTCATTTTTTTTCTTTTACTCCCATTTTTCAGATGATATCTGCGATATCCGGGACTAAACCCAGCATCGACTCCTGGCCTCAGTGTGGACACAGACTTCTGGCCTTAGTGTGGACTCAGACTCCCGGCCCCAGTGATGACTCAGACTCCCGGCCTCAGTGTGGACACAGACTCCCGGCACCAGTGTGGACTCAGACTCCCGGCCTCAGTGTGGACTCAGACTCCCGGCACCAGTGTGGACTCAGACTCCCGGCCTCAGTGTGGACACAGACTCCCGGCCTCAGCGTGGACTCAGACTCCCGGCCTCAGTGTGGACACAGACTCCCGGCCTCAGTGTGGACACAGACTCCCGGCCTCAGTGTGGACACAGACTCCCGGCCTCAGTGTGGACTCAGACTCCCGGCCTCAGTGTGGACTCAGACTCCCGGCCTCAGTGTGGACTCTAACTCCCGGACTTAGTGTGGATTCTAACTTCGGGCCTCAGTGTGGACTCTAACTCCCAACCTCAGTGTGGACTCTAACACCCGGCCCCAGTGTGGACACAGACTCCCGGCCTCAGCTTGGACTCAGACCCCCGGCCTCAGTGTGGTCTCTAACTCCCAGGCTCAGTGTGGACTCTAACTCCCGGCCTCAGTGTGGACTCTAACTCCAAGCCTCAGCGTGGACTCAGACTCCCGGACTCAGTGTGGTCTCTAACTCCCGGCCTCAGTGTGGTCTCTAACTCCCAGTCTCAGTGTGGACTCTGACTCCCGGACTCAGTGTGGTCTCTAACTCCCGGCCTCAGTGTGGTCTCTAACTCCCGGACTCAGCGTGGACTCTAACTCCCGGACTTAGTGTGGATTCTAACTTCGGGCCTCAGTGTGGACTCTAACTCCCAACCTCAGTGTGGACTCTAATACCCGGCCCCAGTGTGGACTCAGACTCCCGGCCCCAGTGTGGACACAGACTACCGGCCTCAGTGTGGACACAGACTCCCGGCCTCAGTGTGGACTCTAACTCCAAGCCTCAGTGTGGACACAGACTCCCGGCCTCAGTGTGGACTCTAACTCCCGGACTTAGTGTGGATTCTAACTTCGGGCCTCAGTGTGGACTCTAACTCCCAACCTCAGTGTGGACTCTAACACCCGGCCCCAGTGTGGACTCTGACTCCCGGCCCCAGTGTGGACACAGACTCCCGGCCTCAGCTTGGACTCAGACTCCCGGCCTCAGTGTGGACTCTAACTCCAAGCCTCAGCGTGGACTCAGACTCCCGGCCCCAGTGTGGTCTCTAACGCCCGGCCTCAGTGTGGTCTCTAACTCCTGGCCTCAGTGTGGTCTCTAACTCCCAGTCTCAGTGTGGACTCTAACATCCGGACTCAGTGTGGTCTCTAACTCCCGGCTTCAGTGTGGTCTCTAACTCCCGGACTCAGCGTGGACTCTAACTCCCGGCCTCAGTGTGGATTTAACTCCCAGCCTCAGTGTGGACTCAGACCCCCATGCCTCAGTGTGGTCTCTAACGCCCGGCCTCAGTGTGGTCTCTAACTCCTGGCCTCAGTGTGGACTCAGACTCCCGGCCCCAGTGTGGACACAGACTCCCGGCCTCAGTGTGGTCTCTAACGCCCGGCCTCAGTGTGGTCTCTAACTCCCGGACTCAGCGTGGACTCTAACTCCCGGCCTCAGTGTGGATTTAACTCCCAGCCTCAGTGTGAGTTTTACTCCGGGCCTCAGCGTGGATTTAACTCCCGGCCTCAGTGTGGACTCTAACTCATGGCCTCAGTGTGGTCTCTAACTCCCAGCCTCAGTGTGGACTCAGACTCCCGGCCTCAGTGTGGTCTCTAACGCCCGGCTTCTGTGTGGACTCTAACTCTCGGCCTCAGTGTGGTCTCTAACTCCCGGCCTCAGTGTGGACTCAGACTCCCGGCCTCAGTGTGGACACAGACTCCCGCGACACCCGGCCTCAGTGTGGACTCTAACTCCCGGACTCAGCGTGTACACTAACTCCTGGACTCAGTGTGGATTCTAACTCCGGGCCTCTGTGTGGACTCTAACTCTCCCAGCCTCATTGCTGTGTCTAATTCCCAGCCTCAGTGTGGACACAGACTCCCGGCCTCAGTGTGGACTCTAACTCCCGGCCTCATTGTGGACTCTAACTCCCTGACTCAGCGTGGACTCTAACTCCTGGACTCAGCGTGGACTCTAACACCCAGACTCAGTGTGGACCCTAACACCTGGACTCAGTGTGGATTCTAACTCCGGGCCTCAGTGTGGACTCTAACTCACGGCCTCAGTGTGGACTCTAACTCCCAGCCTCAGTGTGGACTGTAACTCCCGGACTCAGTGTGGTCTCTAACTCCCAGCCTCAGTGTGGACTCTAACTCCCGGACTCAGCGTGGACTCTAACTCCTGGACTCAGTGTGGATTCTAACTCCGGGCCTCAGTGTGGTCTCTAACTCCTGGCCTCAGTGTGGACTCTAACTCCTGGCCTCAGTGTGGACTCTAACTCCCAGCCTCAGTGTGGACTGTAACTCCCGGACTCAATGTGGTCTCTAACTCCCAGCCTCAGTGTGGACTCTAACTCCCGGACTCAGTGTGGTCTCTAACTCCCGGACTCGGCGTGGACTCTAACTCCCGGACTCAGTGTGGTCTCCAACTCCCAGCCTCAGTGTGGACTCTAACTCTTGGCCTCAGTGTGGTCTCTAACTCCCAGCCTCAGTGTGGACTCAGACTCGCGGCCTCAGTGTGGTCTCTAACGCCCGGCCTCAGTGTGGACTCTAACTCTCGGCCTCAGTGTGGACTCTAACTCCCGGACTCAGTGTGGTCTCTAACTCCCGGCCTCAGTGTGGACTCTAACTCCCAGCCTCAGTGTGGACTCTAACTCCCGGACTCAGTGTGGTCTCTAACTCCCGGCCTCAGTGTGGTCTCTAACTCCCGGACTCAGCGTGGACTCTAACTCCCGGACTTAGTGTGGATTCTAACTCCTGGCCTCAGTGTGGACTCTAACTCCCGGCCTCAGTGTGGACACAGACTCCCGGCCTCAGTGTGGTCTCTAACGCCCGGCCTCAGTGTGGACTCTAACTCTCGGCCTCAGTGTGGACTCTAACTCCCGACATCAGCGTGGACTCAGACTTCCAGACTCAGCGTGGACTCTAACTCCTGGCCTCAGTGTGGACTCTAACTCCCGACATCAGTGTGGACTCTAACTCCTGGCCTCAGTGTGGACTCTAACTCCCGAACTCAGTGTGGACTCTAACTCCTGGCCTCAGTGTGGACTCTAACTCCCAGCCTCAGTGTGGATTCTAACTCCCGGCCTCAGTGTGGTCTCTAACTCCCGGCCTCTGTGTGGTCTCTAACTCCCGGCCTCTGTGTGGACACAGACTCTCGGCCTCAGTGTGGACACAGACTCCCGGCCTCAGTGTGGACTCAGACTCCCAGCTCAGTGTGGTCTCTAACTCCCAGCCTCAGTGTGGACTCTAACTCCCGGCCTCAGTGTGGACTCAGACTTCCAGACTCAGCGTGGACTCTAACTCCCGGCCTCAGTGTGGACTCTAACTCCCGACATCAGTGTGGACTCAGACTTCCAGACTCAGCGTGGACTCTAACTCCTGGCCTCAGTGTGGACTCTAACTCCTGGCCTCAGTGTGGACTCTAACTCATGGCCTCAGTGTGGTCTCTAACTCCCGGCCTCAGTGTGGACTCAGACTCCCGACCCCAGTGTGGTCACAGACTCCCGGCCTCAGTGTGGACACAGACTCCCGGCCTCAGTGTGGACACAGACACCCGGCCTCAGTGTGGTCTCTAACACCCGGCCTCAGTGTGGACACAGACTCCCGGCCTCAGTGTGGACTCTAACTCCCGGTCTCAGTGTGGACTCTAACTCCTGGACTCAGTGTGGATTCTAACTCTGGGCCTCAGTGTGGTCTCTAACTCCCGGCCTCAGTGTGGACTCTAACTCCCGGCCTCAGTGTGGACTCTAACTCCCGACATCAGCGTGGACTCAGACTTCCAGACTCAGCGTAGACTCTAACTCCCAGACTCAGCGTGGACTCAAACTCCCGGTCTCAGTGTGGACTCTAACTCCCGACATCAGCGTGGACTCAGACTTCCAGACTCAGCGTGGACTCTAACTCCTGGCCTCAGTGTGAATTTAACTCCCGGCCTCAGTGTGGATTTAACTCCCAGCCTCAGTGTGGATTTAACTCCCGGCCTCAGTGTGGATTTAACTCCCAGCCTCAGTGTGGATTTAACTCCCGGCCTCAGCGTGGATTTAACTCCCAGCCTCAGCGTGGATTTAACTCTCGGCCTCAGTGTGGATGATGGTAGATATACTTTTCAGTAAGTCACTGAAGGCTAACACACAGGTGCAAAAATCTATTAGGTGGGCGAATGAACTGTTCCCTTTATCACAATAGAGTTTGAGTACAGAAGTAGTGATTAGCAGTCAATTGTATAGGAGCTTGGTTTGACCACACGTGGAATACTGTGTGCAGTTTAGATCTCCTTGTTTAAGGAAAGATATCATTGCCATAGAGGGAATACAATGAAGGTTCACCAGACTTAGATTGTGGGACTGCCCTCTAAAGAGAGATTGGGAAACCGGGCCTGTATCCTCTGGGGCTCCATAGAATAAGAGGTGATTTTATTGAAACTTACAAAATACATAATGGGATATAATGTGGAGGTGCTAGTGTTGGAACAGGGTGGACAAAATCATATGAGACCAGGTTATAGTCCAGCAGGTTTATTTAAAATCACAACTTTTGGAGCACTGCTCCTTTATCAGGTGAAATGGAGGGAAGCACACAGGCACAGAATATATCGGCAGAGAGATAATGGCAAGATAATTTCAGGTAATTAGGAGTGTCAATAGATAAGTTTAAAAAAATGTAAGTGGGGTGCCGACAGGTTGAATAATAAGTGAAGGGATGACCTATGAAGCAATTAATTGAGGCAGAGAGGTAATTACAAATAACAGGATAGACATGGCAGATACAGGTAAGCTGTTTCTCCTGGGGAGTCTAGAACTAGGGGATACAATTTTCAAATAAATAAGTACGCCACTTAAGTCCAAGATGAGGAGAATATTTTTCCTCAAAGGGTTGCGAACCTTTGGAATTCTCTATCACCAAGTATTGTGGAAGCTCAGCCTTTGAGTATGTTTAAGGTGGAGATTGATAGTTTCTGATTAGCAATGACATATAGGATTATGGGAGTGGAGCAGATTAGCATTCAATCAGCCATGATTGTATTGAGTGGTGGGGCGGGATCAATGGATTGAACAGCCAACTTTTATGCCCCTATGTTCTTACATCTATAGTCCCACTTTTTCCACCTTGCTTACTATAATCCAATAAATTTGACCAACACAATTCCTTCTTCATAAAACCACGATGACTCTGTTGGTTTGCTTTATGAGTGACTAAAAATTCTGCTACCACTTTCTTAATAGTAGATTCAGTAATTTTCCCATTAACACATGCCCAGCTAGCTAGTCTATTGTTTCCTATTCAGCAGGACTGGGGCAGCATCTGTGGAGAGAGCGCAGAGTTATTTATCGCCTCTAATATGACTCTTCTTTAGAATTGAAATAAAAAAGGCTCACAGGACTCAAAATGCCAACTCTGTTTCTCGCACCACAGATGCTGCCAGACCTGCTGAGTTTCCTCAGCCAACTCTGTCTCTGGTTCAGAACTTGAGCATCTGCTGGTCTTTGTTTTATATTATAATTTCCTATTTTCTTAATTAATCCACTGGAGTTTAGAGTAAAATTGTTGAAGCCTCCTACATGAAATAAATCACATATGAAACAGGAATACTTACTGTTCCCATGCACGTGTCTTTCACATCAACCCATACAGAATCTGCAACCATTTCTGTTGCTAATCCCTTTGACAAATAGTAATAGACTAGCAGTCTGAAGGATGGAATTAGATCGGGGGTGATTAGAATTTTCATAATCGTTATGATTTGATCTTTCTGTCTTGGTTGCTGTCCAACTTTCACTATTTTGCCTTTGCTTATTATCTGGTCAAAGAGAGTGAAAAAGAAAACATAAAATAACTTAAGGAATTAACTCCAACAAACAGAAGATTTATCAATGCATACATGAAAGAAAGGGCCTTGGATAAATTTTGATGACCACAGCTCATGTAACAATTGAGAAAGGACACAGTACATTCACCAGTAAAATATCTGAATCAAAACGATAAACATTATATTACTATTTTTAATAAATTCCAAATGTCAACAGAAGGTTAATGTATTACTACCTGAGCCACGAGCTAATAGGCACAGGGTCAATAAAATTAAGCAGGAAAATAGGTGGCTCAAAGATTGGTGTAGGATTAATAGGTTTGAATTTGTGGGACATTGGCACCAGTACCAGGGAAGAAGAGATCTAGTGGGTGTCATATGTAGACCCACAAGCCGCATTGGTGATATTGGGAATGGCGTTATTAGGAAATTATAGGTGCATGTGATAAGGGAATATTGGCGATCATGGGTGGTTTCAATCTGCACATGGAATGGGCAAATCAAATTAGCCGCAATGCTACGGAGGAGGAATTTCTGGAGTGTATATGGGATGGTTTTCTTGACCAATATGCGATGACACAGTCTTCATCTGAACCGCACTGGAACCAGAGTCCTAATGAATTGCATAACTAGGGCTGTAGGCAGGACTTTAAACTAAATGCTTGGGGTGGGTGGGAGTGTGCGAGGAGATGGGGAAGGGGAGAGGAAGAGATCGGTTAGAGGGGGAAATTAGAAAACACGAGTTAAAGGTGGAGGCAAGAGGGTAGGTTAGCAATGTGGTGGATGGTTACCAGACAGAAAAGATGAGGGACAGAAGAGGTGAATATCTTTATACACCAAAGAATTACAAAGATGTAGAGATATTTACTAGTGGAACAAATTTAAAAGCTTTGGATCTAAATCCATGAAGCATTCGAAATAAAGTAGATGAACAAATCACACAGATAGATGTAAATGGGTATGATATGACTGGGATTACAGAGACATGGCTGCTGGGTGACCAGGGATGGGAACTGATTGTCCCAGGATATTCAGGAGGTAGCAAGGACAGGCATAAAGGAAAAGGTGGGGGAGTGGCATTGCTGGTTCAAGAGGAAATTAAACACAATAGTGAGAAAGGATAGGAGCCCTGGCAATGTGGAGTCTGTTTGGGTAGAGTTGAGAAATAGGTAAAAACAATGACTGCAGATGCTGGAAACCAGATTCTGGATTAGAGTGGTGCTGGAAAAGCACAGCAGTTCAGACAGCATCCAAGGAGCAGGAAAATCAACGTTTTGGGCAAAAGCCCTTCATCTTCCTAATAAAGGGCTTTTGCCCGAAACGTCGATTTTCCTGCTCCTTGGATGCAGTCTGACCTGCTGTGCTTTTCTAGCACCACTCTAATCCAGAATAGAGTTGAGAAATACCAAAGGGCAAAAAACATTAGTGGGTGACATACGTAGACCCACAAACCGCAGTGGTGATATTGGGAATGGCGTTATTAGAAAATTAGAGGTGCATGTGATAAGGTAATATTGGCGATCATGGTTGATTTTAATCTGTACATGGAATGGGCAATTCAAATTAGCAGCAATGCTGTGAAGGAGGAATTCCTGGGGTCCGTATGGAATGGTTTTCTTGACCAATATGCAGAGGAACCCTAACTAGTGAGCAGGTCATTTTGGTCTGGATACTGTGTAATGAGAAGGGAATCATTGCCAATCCAGCTCTGTGAGACCCCTTGGGGATGAGTGACAAGAACATGACAGAATTTTATATCAAGATGGAGATAGTTGATTTGGAGACTACGGTGCTGAATCTTAATAAAGGAAACCATGAAAATATGAGGCGTGAGTTGGCCTTGACAGATTGGGGAGAGTTACTTGAAGGGATGACAGTGGACAGGCAGTTGCAAACATTCAAGGAATACATTTGGGAAAACGACAACAACTGTTTATTCCTGTCCAGCACAAAAGCAAAATGGGTAAGGGGGCCAATCCATGGATTACAAAGGAAATGAGAGATACAGTCTGATCCAAGGAAGATGCATAAAGATTGGCCAAGAAAAATAATACATCTGAGGATCAGGAGCATTTTAAAATTCAGCAAAGAAAGACCTAGGGGTCTGATTAAGAAGGGGAAAATATAGTACAAAAGTAAGCTTGCAGGAAACAAAAAGACTGACAATAAGAGTTTCCATACATACGTGAAGAGAAAGAAATTAGAGAAGACAAATGTAAGTCCCCTACAGATAGAAACGGGAGTGTGTATAATACAGGACAAAGAAATGGCTGAGCAACTGAATACATACTTTGGTTCTGCCTTCACAAAAGAGGACACAATCCAGATACCAGAAATGTTGGAGAATGCAAGGCTTAGTGAGAGGGAAGAACTGAGGGAGATCAATATTAGTAGAGAAATGGTCCTGGGAAGATTGAGGGGATTGAAGGTGGATTAATCCCTAGGGCCTGATGATCTACATTTCAGAGTACTTAAGGAATTGGCTCCAGTAATAGTGGATGCATTGGTGGTCATCTTCCAGGATTCTATAGACTCTGGAAGAATCCCTGCAGATTGGTGAGTAGCTAATATCACTCCAATATCCAAAAAGGGAAGTAGAGAAAAACCATGGAATTATAGATCAGTTGTGGGGAGAATTCTCAAGATGGAAATGTGTTGCTGGAAAAGCACAGCAGGTCAGGCAGCATCTAGGGAACAGGAGAATCGACGTTTCGGGCATTAGCCCTTCTTCAGGGAGAATTCTCAAATCCATTAATAAGGACTTTATAGTGGAGGATTTAGAAAGCAATGGCTGAATCAGACAGAGTTGGCATGGATTTAAGAAGGGGAAATTATGTTTGACAAATCTGTTGGAATTCTATGAAGATGTAACTAGTAGAGTTGACAAGGGGGAGCCAGTCGATTTGATATATTTGGACTTTCAGGAAGTGTTTGACAAAATCCCACTTAAGAGATGATTGTGCAAGATTAAAGCACATAGGACTGGGGGAAGTGTATTGAGATGGATAGAAAACTGGTTTGCAGAGGGGAAACAAAGAGCAGGAATTAATGGGTCCTTTTCAAATTGGCAGGCGGTAACTAGTGGGGTGATACAGGGATCAGTACTAGAACCCCAGCTATTCACAATATATAGTAATGACTTGGATGAGGGAACAAAATGTAATATCTCAAAGTTTGCAGATGATACCAAGTTGGGTGGGAGGGTGAAGTCTGATGAGAATGCAGAGACCCTTCAGTATGATCTGGACAAGTTTGGTGAGTGAACAAATCAATGGAAGATGCAGTACAATTTGGATAAATCTGAGGTTATTCACTTTGAAAGCAAAAGCAAGAAGACAGTTTACTACCTGAATGGGTGCAAACTGGGAGAAGTGAGGGTGCAGCGGGACCTGGTTGTCCTTGTACACCAGTTGCTGAAGGTATATATTCAGGTGCGGCAGGCGGTAAAGAGGGAAATGGTATGTTGGCCTTCATTGCGGGAGGTTTCGAGTACAGGAGCAGGGCTGTGTTGTTGCAGTTGTACAGGGCCTTGGTGAGGCCACCCCTAGAATATTGAATGCAGTTTTGTTCTCCTTTTCTGAGGAAGAATGCTCTAGCGGGAGTGGAGCAAAAGGTTTATCGGTCTGATTCCGGGGATGGTGGGACTGACGTATGAGGAGGGATTGACTAGGTTAGGATTGTTTTCACTGGAGTTCAGAGGGGGGAATCTCATAGAGACTTATAAAATTCTACCAGGACTATACAGGCTAGATGGAGGGAGGATGTTCCCAATGGTGGGTGTGTCCAGAACCAGGGGTCACAGTCTGACGATTCAGGGTGGACCATTTAGGATGGAGATAAGGAGACATTTCTTCACCCAAAGAGTAGGGAGCCTGTGGAATCCATTACCACAGGAAGGAGTTGACGCTAAAACATTGAATGTATTCAAGAGGTGGCTGGATATAGCACTTGGGGGGAATGGGATCAAAGGTTATGGGGAGAAAGCAGGATTAGGCTATTGGGTTGGATGATCAGCCATGATCGTGATGAACGGCAGAGCAGGCTTGAAGGGCCGAATGGCTTCCGCCTGCCCCTATCTTCTATGTTTTAATGGATGCCTGTTGCAACAGAGAACTGAGGACAGGCAGGTCAACTTAGGGATGTAACTACTTTTTTTTAAATCAAAGCAAAGATTTTGCAAATCTTGAGGAGTTGACACCAAAGTATTTATGTGACTATGATATTCCCTGCAAAATGTCAGAATTCCAAATGATCCTGTCTGACATAATGCATTCAATCCACGAGCCTCTTTACTAGGGAAGTCCCAGGCTGACTCAGAAAGAAAAACAGTCAGTGCTGGAAGATTAGGAAGGCAGGCACCATCTGAAGAATATTATGACTGGTCTCCAGATAAAGGCCTCCAATTAGTTACAATTCCAGACAGAAATCATTCCCCCCCAGACGGTAAAGGTCCTGGGTGAGACGAGATGAACTTCTTTATTCAATCTCCTTCCTCGGTGGGTCACAACAAGCTTAATTTGAAAAAGACCCCTTGGCACACCTTTCCAAATGTATTTATGTTGGAAAAAGAACCAAATTTAACCAGGTTTTTGTGAGGTAAGGAAGAGTGAGCTTATCAGCTTCTAAATAAGAGAAAAGGTAATGAAATATGACACACACCCACATGCACACACACATACACACACATGCACGTATACACACATGCACGCACACACATGCACATACATGCACACACAACCCTGTGCACCCACATGCATGCATGCGCACACACACACACCCCCGCACACACCCATGTGCACACACATATGCACACAACACATGCGCACACACACACATGCACACACACACACACACAAACACACACACATGCACGCACATACACATGCCAACACACAGACACACGCGGACACAGAGAGAGAGAGAGAGAGAAATGCAGTTGAGTAAAATGATCACAATTAAAATGACATGATTCAGTCTCTAGGTTCAGTGACAATTGGAGGTGGTTTGTTGCAGCCGTTATACTAGTAACACTAATGCTGATAGTAGAGCAATTGATTTTGAGACTCTGCAAGTTAGCCAACAGGCTGATGCTCTGTTTTCTGCTTCATGGTAACTTACTTAACTGACCTGGCATTAGGAACTCAGAGTGAAACACTGTTTCTTTCCCGAAGTGTAGGTATATCTCAAGGCTGTCCTCCAAGACTTCAGGAGTTAGATTAGGGGGAGAGATCGTACAAATTAGGCCTGTTTTTCTCCAGAATTTTAAACATTAAGAGGGTGATCTAACCGAAATCTTCACAATGTTACCTGGAAAAGGGTGGTGGATAAAGATTAACTATTTCCACTGGCTGAGGCTTCTAGAACTGGAGGGCATAGTCTGAGAATTCAGGCCATACCATTCAGGATAGATGTTAGGAAGCATTTCTACACACAAAGGGTGCTAGATATTTGGAATTCTCATCCTCAAAAGACAGGCAACGTTAGATCAGTTAATTTTAAATCCCAAGTAGATAATTTTTCGTGAAGCAAAGCTATGGGTCAAAGGCAGGTCTGTGACCAGCCATGATCTCATTGAATGGTAGAACAGTCTTGAGGGGCTGAATGGCCTATTCCTGATCCTATGAATGGCTTCATGTGGTGCACGTGCCGATGGCTGAAGAAGCCAGTCAATGACAGCCAGACTCACAGATGTTCAATATGAAATGGTTGTGTTTCGTTGTGAATCTGCTGTTTTCGGTGTTGGTGCCTGTTGCCAAGCATAATGGCCCGTCCCATTTTCCTCTGTCATCAATCCTTCTCTCTCAATGAGGAGAATCAATGTTTGAGGCCTTCCTGTCACACTGACAGACATCCCTGTTGGGAGCTTTGAGCATCTTACTGGTTTTCTGGCTCTGATTAACCTTGCTATCTAGAGGCTTGCTTGGAATGTGGCTGTCTTCCAACCTGTGAGTGCACCGTAAACTAACATCGAGTGAGAAAGCTTTGGCAAATAGGGTTAAGGAGAATCCAAAGTGATTCTACAAACACATTAAGGACAAAAGTGTAACTAGGGAGAGAATAAGACCCCTTAAAGACAGCCTATGTGTGGAACAGCAGGACCAGGCCAGACCCCCTCAAAACATTTCAAAAAAGTAGCCCAGACCCTAACTTTGCCAGTTGGTTTAAGCAGGTGTGACGTGGATATTTCAGGAGGGAGCTAGCTGGTCAAACCACATAGTTTTAAACAAAACAGAAATGATTTACAAGATTACCGAATGAAACACAAACAAAAGAAAATATAATACTGAATAACTTAACCTATCGGAAAACACAACAGATCATACCAACTTAATGATGCTGTTCCAAATGCCTACAACAATCCCCAAAAACACCCCTTGGCAGAAAAGGTAAAATCAAACTTAGGGTCTTACAGGAGAGAAGTCAAAGAGAGAGTACCAGCCTGGATCTGCTTCTTTAGATCCAGCAGCTTAAAAAAAACCCAGAGAAAGGCCACTCCCCTTTCATTGTACAAGTTGTTTTTTTTATTTGAAAGCCTGTTGCCGAAGGCAATATCTGTTAGCCAAAATGAAACCAGCCCTAAAACCTTTCAACTCAGACTTTTCAGAGTCTGTGTCTGTTACAACCTCTCTGAGAAAAAAAACAAGGGCAACATGACCTTGTTAAAGGAGCAGCGTGTTTACAAATGTTTTACATCAATGGTCACTGGGGAGAAGGATATGGAAGATAAAGAACTTGGAGAAATACATAGCAATATCATGAAAAGTGTACATAGTACAGAGGAGGAGATGCTGAATGTCTTAAAATGCATAAAATGCAGATAAATCCCCAGGACCTGATCAGGTGTATCCTAGCCACTTTGTGGGAAGCTAGGGAAGTGATTGCTGGGCCCGTTGATGAGATATTTGTATCATTAACTGCCACGAGTTAGGTGGCAGAAGACTGGAGGATGGCTAACACGGTGTCATTATTTCAGAAAGGTGGTAAGGAAAAGCCAAAGAATTATACACCAGTGAGCCTGACATCAGTGGCAGGCAAGTTGTTCAAGGGGACCCTCAGGGACAAGATTTACATGTATTTGGAAAGGCAAGGACTGATTAGGGATAGTCAACACTGCTTTGTGCATGGGAAATCATGTCTCACCATTCTAATTGCGTTTTTTGAGAAAGTGTCAAAGAGGATTTATGAAGGCTGGATGGTGGGTATGATCTATAAAGACTTCAGTAAGGCATTGAACATGGTTCCACATGATAGACTGATTACCAAGGTTAGATCACATGGATTACAGGGAGATCTAGCCATTCAGCTGCATAACTGGCTCTGTTGCTCTGTTTTGATGTCCCATGCACACTGTGCTTGGTTAAGTCCTAAAATAGTAAATAGGGTCTGAAATGTTTACCTTTGGATCCCAACCTGGCCAAAATGTGCACTGACTCTGTCACTTTCTGATGCAGCCAAGGGTGTTAACCTCCCAGCTGAGACGATTTTAAAGATTGTGTCATCTGTGCTATGGAGATGATGAGAGCAATAATCGTTCTGCTGCATTTTCAAGGGTGTTACTGCTGAATTGATGGGTGGAGGTTGATTAGCTCCATTGGCCAGAACAGACAGGTTCCAATGCAGTGTCGCCAACAGTATGGGTTCAATTCCCGCACCAACTGAGAGAAGGGGGCATAACGAAAAGGGGAGAATGGCCTCATTGGGGCAGAATAACATCTGATCCTTCCACCCTAGATTACTGAGGATCCCTGAAATGCCCTTTTTTAATAAATGTTAAAACAAGATAATACGACTTGGCACAACAGAGAACATACCATGTAAGTGAAGTACTTTATCTGGTTCTGGGTTGCAGCATCATCATTTCGGAGATTGAGTTGAATTGGCAGATCTTTTCCGGGATCAAGCTCTGTTTGTTGAATGCTGATATGTAAGTAGTTCTTTGAATCATACTGCGTCCTATATGGTTGTGCCACCATACTTGCAGAGGCCTGACGGTCTTTGGGGATGTTGGCAACGTTTGTTACAATCTGCATGCGGTGGGATTGGTGGGGGGGGGAATAATAAACAACATAGTGAGAAATTTAAACTGAGACAGTCAAGCAACTTTGCACTCTCTTTATTGTTTCACAAGTCAAAATGATTCGCATCAGAATATTAGCAAACATTTATTAGAGCAAACGCAATTTGCCACATCAGGTACAAGATCAGAAGGAGGTCGGTTGACACACAGTCTGATTCCCCTGATTCTGATCATCCTGCTTTTAACCTCACAGAATCACCAATGTGTTCTGGTGCAAAAGGAAGCTATCCACCTCACTGCGGGGCAGCACAGTGGCTCAGTGGTTAGCACTGCTGCCTCACAGCACCAGGGACCCAGGTTTGATTCCAGCCTTGGGCGACTATCTGTGTGGCGTTTGTACATTCTCCCCGTGTCTGCGTGGGTTTCCTCCGGGTGCTCTGATTTCCTCCCACAGTCCAAAGATGTGCAAGTCAGAGTGAATTGGCCATGCTAAATTACCCATAGTGTTAGGTGCATTAGTTAGGGGTAAATGTGGGGAATGGTCTGGGTGGGTTACTCTTTGGAGGGTCGGTATGGACTTGTTGGGCCGAAGGGCCTTTTTCCATACTGTGGGGGATCTTATCCAATCTGTATCTGCACCAGCTTGTTGAATGAGCATCATTATCATGTGGCAGCCTCTTCCTTTTCCCATGTATCCTTAGACATCATTCTTATTCTTGAGTGCTTCCATTGAACCTGCCCCCACCACATTTCCAGCCAGTACATTAGTTGTTTAAAAAATAATTCCTCACTTTATCCCCTGCGCCTTTTGCAGGTCATTTTAAATTAACTCTCTCATCCTTGTTGCTTTTACCAAGTGGAAACAGCATCACCCTCCCTTCTCTCTCCAGCCCCACTCATAATTTTGAAAGCCTCTATCAGATCTCCTCTCAGCCTTTTCTCACCAAGGAGAATAGTCACAACTTCTTCAATCTATTCACTATGGCTCACCACACCTGAGGTGTCAAGGTTAGAGTCTGCGGTGCCTTCTCTTGAGAATTCTCTCACTCCTTTAAGACTTGGCCCCTCTATTCCCCTGTGGCGCAACAGGCAGCCAGAGTCTGCCATCAGCACTCAATGTTTGTTTGCCCCAACCCCTATGGTGCGGCTTGCTCTTGACGAAACTCATAAAAAGTACTTCAGCACAGTGTCTTCAGCTGTGTTACAGTTGAGGAGGGGTGAATCAACTCCCCTCTCTCTCACCCCACCTCAGTTGACTCTCAGTCCTGTACCATTGCCATAGAATGAAGTTGGTTCTGTGCAGACATGTAGAAATCCAAACTTCACGGCATCGAGATTGAAGACCAAAGCTGCTTTGCTGACTCTTGTGTGGACTTGGAGCCTTCCATCACTCTCCTTGGAGGTGTTGCTTCTGAGATATGGTAATGGTCAACATCCTCGACATTGTCACCTGATAGTGATGGTGTGACCATGACTTTATTAACATGCAATCATTACTGTCCTGCTCTCCTTGCAAAAGAACATAGACCAATGTTGGCATTGCTCAAGTCTGATATCTGCCCAAGAGCACATAATACACTATTCTTCACGAAGAGTATCGTCCGCAATGGCTTCCAGTCTGTTGAGGAACACCATGTTGAAGACCTTGACAAGTAATGGACAGCAGTATGATGCCTGTCCATTTGTGACAATCATTGATGTTCTTCACCTTTGGCAGTTTAATGATTACCCCTCATCTCCAGTCTTCAGGGATATCCTCCACAGTCCAGATCTTGTTGAACTGTGAGCTCAGTTGTATTTTTTTCATACAGCAACAGATCTGCTGGTGTCTCATTGATCACCTGCACCTTGTAAATATTCAGGCTCTCAAAAACTCTGATCTAGCAATTTCTCCCGACTTGGTGCTCAGCTGCTGAGTTATGGCATTGCCATTAGACTCCAAACATGCAGCGGAGACCTTGGTGCCAGAGAACCTCCAACAACTTTGTCCTCCCCTGAAAAGCAAAAAATAAGTTCCGTGCATTCAGAATGAAGAAGGAACCTACATGCACTTATGAGTCGAGAGTGTGGTGCTGGAAAAGCACAGCAGGTCAGGCAGCATCTGAGGAGCAGGAGAATCAACGATTCCGACATAAGCCCTTCATCAGGAATGAGGGTCAGGAATAAGTGCATTTATGACATGCTATCTTTTAAAAGAACAACATTATGCAATGTTCTGGCGAAGGGTCAACAGACGTGAAACGTTAACTCTGCCTTCTTCTCACAGATACCTCCACCCACATCATCTACTGCATCCGCTGCAGCCGGTGTGGCCTCCTCTATATTGGGGAGACAGGCCGCCTACTTGCGGAGCGATTCAGAGAGCACCTCTGGGCCACCCGGACGAACCAACCCAACCAACCTGTGGCACAGCATTTCAACTCCCCCTCCCACTCCACCGAGGATATGCAGGTCATTGGACTCATCCACCGCCAAACCACAACAACCCGACGGTCGGAGGAGGAGCGTCTTATCTTCCGACTGGGAACCCTCCAACCGCAGGGGATGAACTTGGACTTCACCAGTTTCTTCATCCCCCCTCCCCCCACCTTGTCTCAGCCGAATCCCTCCAGCCCGGCACCGCCTTCCTGACCTGCAGTCTTCTTCTTGACCTCTCCGCCTCCATCCTACTCCGACCTATCACCCTCACCTTGACCTCTTTCCACCTATCACATTTCCAACTCCCCTCCTCCAA
Source organism: Chiloscyllium plagiosum (assembly GCF_004010195.1). Lineage (NCBI taxonomy): Eukaryota > Metazoa > Chordata > Chondrichthyes > Orectolobiformes > Hemiscylliidae > Chiloscyllium > Chiloscyllium plagiosum. The sequence continues at coordinate 102,142,078 of NC_057717.1, read as the reverse complement.
GTCCCTCCTCCCTACCTTTTATCTTCTCCTGCTGAACACTCTCTGCTCATTCCTGAAGAAGGGCCTGTGCCCGAAACGTCGAATCTCCTGTTCCCTGGATGCTGCCTGACCTGCTGTGCTGTTCCAGCAATAAAGTTTCAACTTTGATCTCCAGCATCTGCAGACCTCACTTTCTCCTCTCACAGATACTGCCAGACTCGCTGAGTTTCTCCAACAATTTTTGGTTTTTGTTATACAATGTAGGTGTAACATACTAAAACCTTTAAAATAAATCTGCTCTGTAGGAGTGACGTTGAATGTAATAAAGTTTTGAATAATCTCTTTTGACCAGAGAAAGATTAGCAGAAATTGAATAGATGTGTTCAAATCATGAAGGATTTTGATAGTCAATAATGAAGATAGTTTCCACTGGCAGAATTTAGTATGATAGTAAGATTTTAGTATGTTACACCTACATTATATAACAAAAAATAAACATTGCTGGAGAAACTCAGTGAGTCTGGCAGCATCTGTGGGAAGAAAGCAAAGTTAACGTATCATGTTTGTTGACCCTTCATCAGAACATTGCATAATATTGTTCTTACAAAAGATCGCATGTCATAAATGCATTTATCCCTGAGCCTCATTCCTGATGAAGGTGCATGTCCGAATCGTCAATTCTCCTGCTCCTCGGATGCTGCTAACCAGAGGACCTAGTGAGGACTGCAGATGCTGGAGAGTCAGAGTCGATGAAGGGTGGTGCTGGAAAAGCACAGCAGGTCAAGCAGCATCCGAGGAACAGGAGAGTCGACATTTTGGGCAGGAGCCTTTATCACGGAGTTTATCAAAACCGGAGGACACAGGATTGAGGTGCTTGCTGAAGGCAGCAGAGTCGAGCTGAGACCTTTCTACCGTGCTGTGGGGAATGCCCACATGGATTGCATTTTATGAAAGACTGGTGGAATCAGAGTCCGTGGCAACATTTAAAACTACATGCAGTATGTGACAGGAAATAACTTGCAGCACCAGGTAAATGGGATAAATTGGGCGTCTTTTCTAATTGAGCTGGACCATTAGACGAATCTCTATTAAGGCACTCACTTCTATTGGTAGGTTGCTGGCTTGTCCACCTGTGTTTACTGACAGCCTGGCATGACCGTTAGCTTCTGTCCTGGAATTGTACTTTCCATCCCTGGTCATCACTGGGATTCCATTGGCTGGTGAACCATCAGGATTTGTTACTTGGACCTCAGATAAAAAAGGAAGAGATAAATTAAAGAAAAAAAACACCTTTATTCTATTCCTATGTAAAGATATATAGTTAAGGTGTAGAAAGAAAGGGTGAAGTAAATGGAGAGGTTTGTACCACTAAATCAAATGGCATTCCAGGCTTGTAATACTTGGAAGTCTTGGTGAATGATATGGTGTACGGGGAGGTGACTATTTTTATTCCTGTTTTTTCTGCTTCGACCATGTCACTACCTAAATCAGAAAGCAAAAAGGAAATTTTAAAAATTGTACGCGGTGTTTTACAAAATACCAGAAGTCAAATGCTGCTACTATGGGCTTACTAAAACAGAACACAGTTACTTCCACCGATGTGCTGCTCTCACAGGAAATAAACAGAGAATACAATCGATGTGGACAAGTTAGACGGATGGGTCTGTTTCCATGTTGTACATCTCTATGACTCCGTGACAACTTGGTCATAAATGACTAAAATTACTTAAGGAACCTAGCTGGCCTATTTAAAACATATACTAACTGGCTTCTTGCAAATTCAATATTTTATGATAAAAACATTCCCACCTTTGCTGCGAGTGGTGACACAATGGTAATAATCAACTAGGCAGACGTGGGTACTGCAGATGCTGGAGATTAGAGTTTAGATCAGAGTGGTGCTGGAAAAGCACAGCAGGTCAGGCAGCATCCAAGGAGCAGGAAAATCAACGTTTCAGGCAAAAGCAGATTCCTGATGAAGGGCTTTTGCCCGAAACTTCAATTTTCCTACTCCTCAGATGTTGCCTGACTTGCTGTGCTTTTTCAGCACCACTATAATCTTGACTCAATTGAAATAGACGAGTAATCGAGGGGCACACATTCATTCTCGAAAGGAAGGAGTTCAAAGGCTGCCTTTGCAGCTGGGGGAACTTAAAGTTGGTGAATGAATAAATGTGAAATAAAGATGCTTGTCCCATTAGTAGGAAAGGTTCTTTACAGGGTGATATGTGACAGCAGATCTGTAACAGTGTGGTGACTCTTAACTCCTGCTCAAGCACTTGATCTGTATTAAAACCCTGCCACTCCAGTTGAATCTCCACAGGGATTGGCAGCAGTTCAAAACAAAAACGCACCAATTGATTTTCAAAGTCAGTTTGGGAAAGCGAAGAAATGCTAGCCATGACCAGCTGAGCTCACATTCCAAGAACGAATAACTTAAAAAGATTTCTTTTTAAATATGACTTCTTGCCTGGAGGAATGTAGCACAATTTGTAGACCATTTGTTCTGAGAGCGTGGTTAGTTCTGTGAGCCAAATCTGATCTACATGAATCAGTTCTGGATTGACAGGTATCAAAACTATCGGCTGTCGTGGAGGGCCACTCACTGAAGTTTATATTTCCCTAATCTTTTGCGCTGGTCCATCGGTTATAATCAGACTGTATGGATATTAGGAGGATCGACAAGTAGTGAGTTACAAATTACCAAAAAAAGGCCTTGCTCTGTGCAGGAGACAGTAAGGGCTGCAGATGCTAGAAGTCAGCGACAATAGCTCTGAGGTTTCACCTGGGGAGCTGACAGCAGATTGGCCTCCATCTTGACTTCACCAGCTTCAAAATACCTCCACACCCAGTCTCTCCCATGTCCACACACCAGCCCCCCCCCAACCCCCGACCTCACCTAACCTGCCCATCTTCCTACTCACCTTCCCACTCCACCCCTCCATTAACCAATCACAATAACCCCCTACCTGTATCTACCTATCACCATCATACCTACCTTTCCTCCAGCCCCACCCCTTCCCTTAATATACTTCAGGGCTCCCTCCTGCTCCCCATTCCTGATGTAGGGTTTCAGCCTGAAACATTGACTTTCCCGCTCCTCGGATGCTGTCTGACCGGCTGTGCCCTTCCAGCCTCATATCTATAGAGTTGTTGCTCTGTGGAGAGATTGTGTAGCTTTCTATTCCCTAGAGTTTCAAGAAGGGGTGGCACGGTGGCTGAGTGATTAGCACTGCTGCCTCAGTGTCAGGGACCCGTGTTTGATTCCAGCCTTGAGCGACTGTCTGTGTGTAGTTGACACGTTCTCTCCATGTCTGCATGTGTTTCCACCAGCTGCTCCAGTTTCATCCCATGGTCCAAAGATGTGTAGGTTGGATGGATTGGCCATGCTAAATTGCCCTGGAGTGTCCAGAGACGTGTAAATTCGGTGGATTAACAATACAGACTCACATGGATAGATTGGGATGTTCTTTGGAGAATCAATGCAGACTTGATGGGCCAAATGGCCTCTATCTGTGTTGGTAACGGATTAATGAATGAAGGATGTTCTCCAACTGAGGCATATAAGGTCCTTTTTCCAGGAATGCAAGAACCAGAGTCTATCTTTTTACTTCAGATTTAGTAATTACACCTGAACAATAAGTCACAGAATAATAGCTTTGCCACTTAGAATTGAAATGAAGTTAATTTTTTTCATTTCCAAAGGTAAGAGTTTTTGAAATTGCTCCAGTGCAATCAGCAGTTTCTATATCCATGGTGGCTCAGTGGTTAGTGCTGCTGCCTCACAGCGCCAGGGACCCACGTTCGATTCCAGCCTCAGACAACTGTCTGCTTGGGTTTCCTCCACAATCCAAAGATGTGTAGGTCTGGTGAATTGGAAATAGTGTCAGGGATGTGTAGGTTAGGTGCATTAGACAGAGGTAAATTTAGGGGAATGAGTCTGGGTGGGTTACTCTTCGGAGGGTTGGTGTGGACTTGTTGGACCAAATGGCCTGTTTCCACACTAGGGATTCTATGAAAGAGATCAGATGAACGTGAAGAGGGAATTCAGCTGAGGTAGGTCAATCACGAGGGGATTGAATGGCGGGCTTAATTACAAGGATTAAGACCCATGCCAGCTCCTGTTTGTTCGGCTCTTACAAAGTTATGACAGATGTATATGGAATGATGTATACATTAGCAGAGAGATTAACAACTCAATCATGCTTCGATATCTTCATCGCATCTACAAGAACCGTAGTAAGCTGCATGAAGCCTACATACCTGAATGTGTTATGACACTAACAGCAATATAGATTGAGTATCCCACAAGTTCATAAATGTTGGGAAAACTGGCACTCAAATCTTCACTCGTCAGGGAAGCAGCTCCTCGGCCATCTGTAATCTGATATTAAATACTTTAGATCAGGAAAGTGCCCAACAATTAGTGCAGAACCTTATCAAATACATTATTCAATAGCTTTCTAATGCTCTGATGTGTGCCCAGTGGACCTGTTGAGAAGTTCACTCCACACTCGGTCCAGGATATTTAGAGTCTGAAAGCATTGCACAGTGTGATTGACTTTTTACCCTGGTTTTAAATCCTATACAAAGGGTCCCCAATTCACAAATGTCTGACTTACAAACGTTCACACTTACCATTGTGGTCGCACGTAGGGGTGTAATTTTAAAGATTCGACTTAGAACATAGAACAATACAGCGCAGAACAGGCCCTTTGGCCCTCGATGTTGCGCCGACATGTGAACTATTCTCAATTCATCCCCCTACACTATCCCAAAATCATCCATGTGCTTATCTAAGGATTACTTAAATTTCCCTAATGTGGCTGAGTTGACTACAATAGCAGGCATTCCACGCCCTTACCACTCTCTGTGTAAAGAACCTGCCTCTGACATCTGCCTTAAATCTATCACCCCTCAATTTGTAGTTATGCCCCTTCGTACAAGCAAACACTTCTCGTATTTATGAATGATTATTCTACACTGTCCTGCACATACAAACTGACTTGTGAATGGACTAAAGAACGGAACCTGTTCACAACCCAGGGATTGTCAGTAGTCCTTCAATATAAGTATCCTTTACCATTGCAATGTTTCCTCATGAAGTGGTTACCCACTTAGTTAATTCTTCAAACCCCTGAGGTCTTTTATTTGACAATGTGATTAGTTGGGTAAATCCCACATTTGTAATATTCCAGTAACCTTTTGCTTTTTCACTTACAGCGACTGATTGAAGTGATGATGGAATGCCTATCCTTTCACCATCCTTCATTATTCCAAACATAACAAATGCACGACCCTCAACAGGCTTTCCATAAGTGAATCTAAAAATGAGAAAATAGAACTGTTAAAATGGTCATTGGAGCAAGCTTGCAGGAAAGCTGGTCTCTGAAGGGAGAATACTAACCTTGCAATGATTGAAACATCCAATTTCGTATCGTCAACATAAAAAAACTTTTTTTTTGACTCCAGGGCAACTTCAAAACTTGGTAACACTATCAAAACAAGCCAAGTCAAAACAACATTTAAAATATTACAATTACTAACTGATTCTCATGCTCTCATAACTTCAGACATGGCATGTCAATTTTGAACAGATGATACCCAGCAAAATTTTATAACAGTCAGAATTTGTGTGCTCCTTGTTTACTGATTATGGTCACTATGTGGGTATGTAGATGCATGGCAACACCTCCATATGTAAGGTCATATAAAAGCCATCTCACCATCTTGATTTATAAATATTATATGTGATTCGTTATATAAATGAACTATATTTATTAATGTCACTTAATTTAGAACCTGCTGGTTAAACTAGTGGCATATGGGTTTGAACTGCTTGTCTGAAGGGGTTTCATAATCTTAGATTACTTACAGTGTGGAAACAGGCCCTTCAGACCAACAAGTCTACACCGACCCTCCAAAGAGCAACCCACCCAGACCCATTCCCCTACATTTACCCCTTCACCTAACACTACAGGCAATTTAGCATAGCCAATTCACTTAACTTACACATTTTTGGACTGTGGGAGGAAACCGGAGCAAACCCACGCAGACACGGGGAGAATGTGCAAACTCCACACAGACAGTTGCCTGAGGTAGGAATTGAACCCAGGTCTCTGGCACTGTAAGGCAACAGTGCTAACCACTGTGCCACCGTGCCACCCGTAATCAACTTGTAATTATTTAATTTGCCAGAAAGTGATTTCTTTTAATAAAGAGCCTGGCCGATATGGTGAATGGGAATTAGTTTATATTGGAAGAGTTTTTGACTAACAATGTAAACAGCAGAGTACATGAAGATTTCTGATAGAAGATTCGGGATTATTTGGTGGAAGAACCCCCTTATTTTTAAACTATGACTCTTGTTATTGACCTGACACTATGGGCTGGATTTAATGGAAGCAACCAGTACGTAGTTTGTCTCGGTACGTAGTTTGACAGCAGAGGGACTTCTCCAGGTTCAAGGACCCTAGGGGCAGAAGTTTCACCTGCTGAGAGAGTTTGACTGGAGGTAGCAGTGGTATCGAGCAGCAGTGCCACTGGGAGGGCAGTGGCCGCTGCTGGTATGGCAGTCATTGCCCAATCATTATCATGTGCTGGGCATGGATGTGTGTTGGCAGGGGGTTAGAATGGCAGGGCTGAAGCTGTGGGAGCAGGAAGATGAGGGTCATCAGAACGAGCAGAGTATGGCTGTCTGTGGACATCCATCCTTTTGATACTGGCTCTCAATTAGGCACTGAGCACCTTCGAATGGGAGACTGCCCTGGGAAACCATCAGCAAACCTGCCACATTTGTTTATCATGCCCTCCATGATGCTTGGGGTGGGGGTGGGGGTGGGGTAAGGGGGGGGCCTCTGCCTCTGCTGCTGAGAAATGACAACCTTACACAAACATTATTTCAGGCTTTTTGACTCGTGGGAGACTAACCATAGGCCTTCCAGACAGAGTCTACATCAAGCGGGGACACGGGAATGGCTGGTATCCTTTCCAAATACCACCTTCTTATCAAAGTCGATGTCTCCCAGTCACCAAACTTAGCCGGAGGGAGCCAATTCAATAAACCTGAACTGTGAACATCATCATTGAGGGAAGTATCCAAATACTTTCAGCCAAGGTCTTGATTTTAACCTAAAATCATTGCAAATTGACTCAGCATCATACACTGAAATACTCTGCACTAAGTTTTGCACAAACACAGCCAAAATGGATAGGTTAGGTTTTCCAACTGCAATCTTATTCTAGGTTTGTTCAAATCAATGCCTAGCAATGTTTTGATTTAAACCAGCCAGAACAGAGAAATAATAGACCAGTACATTAAATAATAGACCAATTTACTCACCATATTCCTTAACTTCAAATTCAGTGGTGTAGTTTACGTGGCTGGCCTCTGAGTAGCTCACAACAATCTTCCACATTCCAATACTGGAAATTATATCAGTTAAGCAATTATCAACCATGATTATAATGAATGACACAGCAGGCTTGAATCACAGAATCTCTACAGTGAAGGAAGAGATCATTTGGTCCATTGAAACTGCACTGAGCCACCACCCCCCATCCTATCCCCATCATCCCACATTTACCATGAGTAACCCACCGAACCTGTACATTCCTTGACACTATGGGGCAATTTAGCAAGGCCAATCCATCTAACATTCACATCTTTAGACTGTGGGAGGAAACTGGAACACCTAGCAGAAACACATGCAGACACGGGAGAAGGTGTAAACTTCAAATAGACAATCACCTAAGGCTGGAATCAAACCAGGGTCCAAGTTCTCAATGCCTTCATTTTTGAAGGTCAATATCCCATGCACTTTGCTAACCATTCTCTCAGTGTGTCCTGCCACATTCAACAGGTCAATCTATATTTACCCCTCAGATGGCGACGAGACAGACTACAGATGGGAAGACCTGGAAAAATGGTGCACTGAGAAAAACCTAGCTCTCAAGGAACTCATTATTGATTTTCAGCAGGATGTTACTCATGCCCCCCCTACACATTAACAGCACAGAGATGGTACAAGTGGAGAGTGTCAAGCTCCTGGGAGTGGTCATCAACAACATGGACTCTTCATGTGGAGGCACTGGTTACAAAGGCTCAACAATGTCTCTTCTTCCTCAGGCATCTGAGAAAATTTGGCATGATGGCGAATACCCTTGCCAACTTTTATAGGTGCGTCATCAAGAGCGTTCTGTCTGGATGTATCACAACCTGGTATGGCGACTGTATCATTGAAGATCGGAGATGGTTACAGAAAGTGGTGGACTCGGCCCAGACAATCACAAAGGCCAAACTCCCATCTATAGAATCCATCTATCAGGCCCCGCTGTCAAGGAAAGGCCGCCAGCATTCTCAAAGATCCATCCCACCCTGGTAATGCTTTTCTACAACCTCTACCATCGGGGAGAAGGTACAGATGCCTGAATACACACACCAGCCGGTTTCAAAACAGTTTCTACCCTATTGTTGTTAGGATACTGAATGGACTCACAAACTCTGAGCATTCGCCTGTACCTGTGATTTTGTTTTTGCCGCTGTTTACCTATTATTTATTTATCTATGCTACTTAACTCTGTGATCCGACTGTATTGCTCCCAAGACATAGCTTTTCACTGTGCCCCGGTACACGTGACAATAAATCCAATTCAATTCAACTCCTCAGTTCCTACATTCACTTTGTTCTTACATTGTTCTTTCCACCTACATCCTGTCACCTTAATCCTTCTACCAAATACACCACCTCACACTTTTCTGTGTTAAATCCCATCTGAAACTTGTCCCCATATTCTGCTGGCCTAGGTCCTGTCACAGGCATTTCATTGTATTTCACTGTCAGTCACACCACTAAGTTTGGTATCATTAACATTTCAATATTTCCCTCTTCTGTATCCAACAGTCCTAGATATTTCTCTGCAACAATAAAAGCTCTGGAGTGCCCAGTCAAGGTCAGCGTACTGTGGCAATGTCACTGAGTTCCGGTGCTTCGAGCTAATGCTCAAATCCCACCACAACAGCTGGCGACATTTAAATGCAATTGATGAATTTTGAATGGGGGTCTCAGTCAGGGTGATCAGAAAATGATTGCTATAAAAACCCACTTGGTTCACAACTATACTTTAGGCAAAGAAATCTATTGACATCCTTATCGATCTGGCCAACATATGACTCCAAACCATGTTGGAAATGGGGTTGATCCTTCCCCTAATCTCTGAAATAGTTCAGAAAGCAACTCAGTTGCATCAAACTATTACAGAATCAAAGAGAAATGAAACAGGGAGACCACCAAACATGAACATGGGGACTTCTATTTACATCTACTCACTCCTGCTCACTCAGACTCAGATTTATCGCCACTCATTGCTCCTTCACGTTCACATTGATATTCTCCCATCACTCTCACACCTGCTCCCTCAGAGACTTGTTCTTGGATTGGTTGTCATAAGTCAGTTCCTGAGCTCATCTCCCTTCTTGATAATTTCAGAAAAATCAAAATTGAAGACAATGTTTTTTGATAGTACGTTCAATTCTGAACAGATGATGTCCAGTATGTCAGTAAAATTTTATCACAGTCAGAATTTCTGTGTTCCTTATTTACTGATTATGGTCACTACGTTGGTGTGTATACATGGCAATACCTCCACATATAAGCTCTCCTCCAAGCCCTCTCACCATCCTGACCTGGAAATATATCGCCGTTCCTTCAGTGTCACTGGGTCAAAATCCTGGAACTCCCTACACCAAATAGTTTGCAACTCACTGCCACCTTCTCCAGGGCAAATAGAATTGGGCAAATACTCACACCTGATGAGTGAATTAACAAAAATGTTTATTTTACCAAGCTCCCATCTGCACCTTTTACACTTACTTTGCAATCTTAGGAATTGGAAAGGTGAGTCCGATTATGCCAGAAGTTCTGCCTGTTGCTTGAGTCCTCTGCACAATAACACCTTGTGGATTCTGAATGAAAGATTTGTAGTGAAAAACGTTTTCTGTCCTGACTAGAAGAAATAATTAATGGCTATGGCAGCCAACTGCTTTCTTTAAACAGTCTACCAGAGTACACATCCAAACACTTCACCGACATATTTGTTTCTTTAAGACACAGAATGCAATTCTAACACTCGGCTGTATGGTCAACTAACAGTGATACCCATGGGATACCAGTTCATCCGAATGTAAGTTTCAGGTGCCGAAGAAGGAGCTTTCCTTCCACTCACCGTTTTGTGGGAATTCACAGGTACAATCTTTAAAGTTTCATTTGCAATATTGTCTTAAGCAGTGACAAAGAAAGCTAATCCTTCCTTCCTGTGGTTCAACAAGACCAGAATTATGAACAGTGCAATCCTTGTGCTTCACGTGGATCGATAAATCCATTGGACCAGTCAATCTGCATCCACAGGCTTCCATACCATTGTCTGTCACTGTAGCAGTTACCACAAATCCTCCAGCAATGTCTGCTTTTGTGCTGCAAATACTCCTGGCAGCATTATGGTGGGAGAAACAGAGACAATGTTTTGACTCTTCAGAACATATATTGGACTGGAAGTGTTAACTCTGTCCCTCTCTTTTCCAAAGATGCTGCCAGACTTGCTCAGTATTTCCACCACTTACTGTTTTCATCCTGAACACTTGCTCAGTTGGATTTTACGCACGTTTCATTTTAGGTACAACATAAATGCATGTTGTTACTATAATAGAATCCCTAGAGTGTGGAAACAGGCCATTTGGCCCAACAAATCCACACCGACCCTCCAAAGAGTAGCCCACCCAGACCCATTTCCCTACCTTCTTACTGTACATTTACTAGCGCACCTAACCTACACATCGCTGAACACTATGGGCAATCTTACCATGGCCAATTCACCTGAACCTGCACACCTTTGGACTGTGGGAGGAAACGAGAGCACCCAGAGAAAGTCCAGTCAGACACAGGGAGAATGTGCAAACTCCACACAGACAGTCACCTGAGGCTGTCCCAGGGCCCTGGAGCCGTGAGGCAGCAGTGCTAACCACTGAGCCACCACACTGCCCAGCTGCAATCCTATTTGGGATAAGGTCACCCTGCTCTCTCCAGAGGTTTGAGCAGACACCTATCTGGTTCAGCCACAACTTCACAAACCGAGATATCGAGGAACTCCAAATCTCACTGTGTGAGGCGTGAGCCAAACAGATTTAGATTTGTTATTACACATGATAATATACATCACCACAAAATCAACCAGGGTGCCTGTTCTTGTAGGTTTCATTTCATTGTCCACAGTAAGCAAACGGTAATTAACTAGAGAAAAAGGGAATAACAATTAATTTACATCGTATGTTTTCACAATGAACTGAAATGCAGGTTTTCTTCGTTAATAACAGTGTTGTGAAAGAATAAATATTATGATGATTTGTTCCGTCCATATACAGGCATCCCACTGGCCTCCCTGTCAGTGTCCCCATTTTTGGAGGATTTTTATTTGTGTGACTGTAACTCCTGAACGTTCACATTACTGAAGACCTGCCCTGTTTCTCATCTTGTCCTCACAGACTCACTGGAACCTTTCCCAAAGGGTATAAACGCCTCTGCTGCACTAACACGGTGGGACAGTGGTTAGCATTGCTGCCTCGCAGATCCAGGACCTGGCTTCAATATCATTCTCAGCTGTTGTGTTTGCTCATTCTCACTGTACCTGCATTGGGTGTCCTCCGGTTTCCACTCACACTCCACAGATGTGCAGGTTAGGGTAGAGAGTGGCTGTGCCAAATTTCCCCACAACATCCAGGGATTGGTGGTTAGCCATGGGAATGGGGTCGGGGATGGGTTTGGTTGGGGTATTTGTCAGAGAACCTACAGAATTCGATGAGCTGAACGATGTGCTTCCACATTCCACACGACTGGATAAGGAATGGATGCGTCTGGGAGCCCGGGACCAGGCAGCCACCTCCTAATGTGGGGCTTGAAGCGGGGAGAGACTACGGGGTGGGGTGAGGATATGAGAGAGCGGCAGTCACTCAGTCTCCATGGAGATGTGACAAGCGCAGAGACACTGCAATGTGTCCACAGGGAATAACGTCCAGCCTATTGGAAATGCAACAAATTCTCCCATCTGTACTGATGAGGATCAGTAGAAGTCTCCTCCCCACGTTACTGGGGGTGCTTGACCCAGTACCTTCCAGATAAAGGATAATGCTTATTCCTTGAAATTTTGGACAAATGGAGGATGTACTGAGGCTGGGTGATGGGAGTCCCTGAGAGCTGCAGCATTGTGTTGAGTTAAGAACGTCCTGTGTTCAGACAGAGCAGTAACCTCTGCATCCTGCAGTGCAGCAGCAATGCAGGCGAGACTCATGGGGAACCTCCTTCAATAGACCTGATTGTGGGGTGGGGGGTGGGGGGAGGGAGTTAGAGTGAGTGAGGGAGGACGCTGCAACCAATAGTGTCAGTGGCAGAGCATGATCCTCCGTGGGAGGTAAATGCAGTAACAGGGATAGAGTCATAGAGAGGTACAGCACGGAACAGACCCTTCGGTCAAACTCGTCCATGCCGACCAGATATCCCAACCTAATCTCATCCCATTTGGCAGCATTTAGCCCATATCCCTCTAAACCCTTCCTATTCATAAAACCATCCAGATGCCTTTTAAATGCTGCCATTGTACCAGCCGCCACCATTTCCTCTGGCAGCTCATTCCATACACGCACCACCCTCTGTGTGAAAAAGTTGCCTCTTAGCTCAATTTTATATCTTTCCCCTCTCACCCCAAACTTGTGCCCTCTAGTTCTAGATGGCAGAGTGCAGAAGATCACAAATCCTCTCCCTTCATTGCTGTTCCCAGGCCACGGATACCAGACTGATCTGAGTGGCACCTTCAGACCAGGTTGACTGGGTCTGGTGCCGTGGTCTCCTCTGGCCATCCCGAGGAAATAGGCTGGTGCTCCTGTGCACAGCCCCACTCACCAGGACCTCCACCTTACGCTGTTCTGTCTCCAAGTCACTGTCAGTAAACCGGATGCCACAAAAAGGAAGGGCAGTTTGCAGCTGGCACCAAGTAACCTGGCACAATGCTGGCCTTTAAATGTGGTGCTGCCAGCGGGTGGGATTGCTAGAAGGTTCTGACAGTGACAAGTACTTCCAGTGTAACACTGCGTGAGCGCCTCATGGTGGAGGCCCAATGCTTACATCATGAAGATCACGTGCTAGAGCTCATTGAGAGCAACCCTCCACAACATTGACACTCTGCCGACCTCTGGGTAAATTCAGTGCCCAGTCTAACTCAAATAACCTAATGGAAAGAAACACAACACTGCTGTAAAAGAGATCACTGTTCTGAAGTTGGCCTGCCTTATGCTGATGAGATAATGATGAGGATTTGGCTGTATGTTTGGAGGAGGAAGAGGTCATTTAGGCTCTCCAGCCTGTTTCAATGTTGAAGGGGATCACAGCTGACCTGTGACCTAACTCCTTATACCTGCCTTAACCCATAATACAGACAATTGTTGATGTGCCATCACTGAACATGTTAAAGTAGATTTTTTTTATCTTGAGGTGAACCAATGGATGTGGGGCAGGTTAGACAGTAGGAGGTAAGGCACAATATCAGCTACGATTGTTGGAATAATGTAATGAGCTTGAGAAGCAATGTGACCTACTCCTGACCTTACCTCTTATATTTTAGTGTTTATTAGCATTCGGTGAACAAAACTCTACCAATCTCAGTTTTAAATTTAACAAATTATTCAACATCAGTTGCTATTTGAGAAAGTAAATTCCAAATTTCTGCAACTGTTTCTGTAAAGAGGTGTCTAAATATTTGTCTTCAGTGGTTTTAATGCAGACATTTTTATCCCTGAAATGGCAAGAGTTCTATCCTCCATTTCCAACATCCCTCAACTTGCTGTCACCTCCTTACCCCATTTCTCACACCCACTCATTCATACTTCATTCATGCATTTGAGAGATGTCAAGACGTAATTACCAGTGTGAGTTGGTGTGTAGATTGGTTTATCAGTCTGGATAAATATGTGTCCTAATTGATATGAAATAAGGATGACTCGCTCCAAGTGAAATACTGATGATTGTGCTTCCAACAGCACATACTGGGGCAAGACAGATTCTTGTCTAATTTTTTCCCTAGGTATCTAGAAAGGAAACATAGAGAGAAATAATAATTGAATAAAATGTAGTTATTTCACAATAAATGTGCAGGGGGTGGTTTTGTGCATGTGGTATATGTTGTGTGCCTGTGTGTGTATGTTTAGTGTGTGTTACGTGTATATGCGTATGGTGTGTGTTGTATGTTTGTGTGTTTTTTGTGCATGTGTTGAGTGTGTTTGATGTGTCTTGTGTGTCTTTTTTTGTGTGCGTATCATGTGTGTGGTGTTTAGTATATCTGTTTCTGTGTGTGCATGTGTATCTGTGTGAGTGCATTTGTGTCTATGTGTGTGTGCATGTGTGTATGTATGTGTGTCTGTGTGTGTATGCGTGTCTGTGTGTGTGTGTATGCGTGTCTATGTGTGTGTGGGTGTGTGTGTCTATGTGTATGTGTGTGTGTGTGCGCGCACCAAAGTTTCATTGCTTACATCCAGAAATGGGCACAGAGAAATTCAGGACGGAAAAGGAAGGGTCTCCAGGTGAGGATGAGAGAAGGTAGAAATTCGAAACAGAAATCACTGAAGATTTCCAATTCATGAGAGCGCAGGAGGCAACATTGAAAGTCACCAACGTACCACAGAAGAGCTGGAGGACACGGCCTGACTAGCACTAGAATAATGGCATTTCACATCTCCCACAAAAAGATGGGCATGACTGGGACCTACGTGAGTATCCATAGCAACAACTTTCATTTGGAGCAGGTGAGCCATGTTGAAGGATAAGTTGGGGAAGATATTGTAGGAAGTTAGGGAAGAAATTACAAGGCCCCTATCAGAAATATATGTATATATAACCACGGGGGTGAAGTGCCAGGGGACTGGAAGGTGGCTAATGTTGTGTCTTTATTCAGGAAAGGGTCATAAAGAAGGCATTTAGCACGCTTGCCTTCATTGCTCAGACTATTGAGTGTAGGAGTTGGGATGTCATGGTGAGGTTGTACAGGATGTTGGTGAGGCCTCTTCTGGAGTACTGTGTGCAGTTCTGGTGGGCCTGCTATAGGAAGGATATTATTAAATTGGAGAGGGCTCAGAAAAAGATTTACCAGGATGCTACAGGACTGGAGGGCTTGAGTTATAAGAAGAGATGATAAGGCTCGAACTTATTTTACTGGAGTGGAGGAGGTTGACAGGGCATCTTTATGGAGGTTTATAAAATCACGAGGTTCCAAGATAAGTTGAAAAATAAGGGTCTTTTCTTGAGTGTGTGGAAGTTCAAAACTAGAGGATATATTTTTAACGTGAGAGGAGAAGGTTTTAAAAAGGACATCAGAGGCAACTTTTTTACACAGAGAGTAGTTCATGCCAGAGGAAATTTTATAGCTAGAACCTTCACAAGACATTTGGACAGGATACGAATAGAAACATTTGGAAGGATATGGGCCAAATGCAGGCAAGTGGGACTAGTTCAGTTTGGGAACACTGTGAGCGTGGACTATTTGGAGTGAAGGAGGAGAGAGTGAGGACTGCAGATGCTGGAGATCAGAGCTGAAAAATGTGTTGCTGGAAAAGCGCAGCATCCAAGGAGCAGGAGAAGAAGGGCTTCCTGAAGAAGGGCTTATGCCCGAAACGTCGATTCTCCTGCTCCTCGTATTTGGAGTGAAGGGTCTGTTTCTGTGGTGCATGACTCTAAAACACTAAGATGCTCAGAGTGAGAACAAGTTCAAACAGGTGAAAGGAGATGGATTGGGTGTCCATTCGAGGAAGAAGCAGCAAGTTCTGACACTACCTTATTGGAAGATGGAGGTGGAGAGAAATTGAAAGTCTATTGTTCAAAGGAGGGGCAGAAATCTGGGAACTGGGGGCATTGGAAGAGTCACTGACTTAGGGAAAGTGATATTGTCTAAGAGGAGAACAATGATTGATTCAAGATGTGAAGAAGTAATTTCGATGGAGTTGGAGCAGGCTGGAACAAAGCAGACAGTCTTGGCTATGGATTTTAGGAAGGAGGTAGAATGGGTTAATCTGAACTGAAGGACGATGAGAATGAAGGCTGTGGAGGGGAGATCCCCAGAGGAGATCATTATGTTGACCCAGACCTGTGTTTATTAAGGTATTCTAAATAAAGACTGTTACCTTGTGAAACTACAAGATAACTGAACAAAATGATTTAAACATTTCCATTCTGAAGAAGGATCACTGAACCCAAAATATCAATACAGCTTTCTCTCCATGGATATTGCCTGACCTGCAGAGTTTTTACAGCAATTTACAGGTTTGCTTTGAAGTTTTAATGCTTTCAGTTGACCTACCTGAACTGGTACTGAAATCAGGTAATTATTAGTTGATGATAATCGGCTTTCAGTTCTAAAAATTATGTAACTTTTAGTGAAAAATGATAAACGAATTTCAACATTTAAGTCTTGGCTGCTGTGGTAGCCTTCCACAACTACATTTTCTTCATTTCCGACTCGCAGAAGATTTGGGGCAGTCAGTACGAATCTGTCAGAATAAATAAAGAAATTACCATTTCCTCAACTGCAGTTATATTGAGCAAAACCCAAAACTAATTGGTCCTCTGACCATTACAGAGCAGAAATCGCCTTTACCTCCATTGATTGAAGTAAATCAATTCGCAATGAATGGACCAGAAACAGGAATTGCTGGAGAACCTCAGCAGGTCTGGCAGCATCCGTGGAGAGAGAAACAGAGTTAACCTTTCCAATCTGGGATAGCTCTTTCTCAGAGTTCCTTCCTCTGCAGAAGTCAGGCCAGACTCCAAACATTAACTTGGTTTCTCTCTCTACATGCTGTCAGACCTGCTGAGTTTCTCTAGCAATTTCTGTGTTTGTTTCAGATTTCCAACGTACACAGCACGTTGTTTTATTTCAGTGTAAAAATGGAACATTGTTATGAACTGTAACAGCAATCTGGATGATTTATTCAATGTTTTGCACCATCACTTCTAAGCTCCAATAACAGGATCCTCTCCCTCTCAGCTGAAAGGCTTCACTCTTGAAGCTCCCAAAGCTAATCAGGTGTTTGGGATCTGCAGAGGGTAAGAGTCCAAGCCCACTGTGATTCAGTACATGGCTGACTATATCTCAACATCATTCACCGGACTGTTTTCCAAACCCTTCACACCCTAACTCAACCCAATGTCTGTGGAAAAAGTGAGGACTGCAGATGCTGGAGATCAGAGTCAAAAGTGTGGTGCCAGAAAATCACAGCCGGTCAGGCAGCATCCGAGGAGCAAGAGAATTGACATTTTGGCACAAGCTCTTCATCCAGAATGTCTGAAGTTCCAGTTGCCCACATTTGGTCCATATCCCTCTCAACATTCCTGATGAAGAGCTTATGCTCGAAGCGTCGACTGGTTTTGAAAAGTTGAACAGGATCCAATTCAGACTCAGAACCAGGAACAATCCTGATCAGTCCAGGATGAGCAGGTGGTGTCCTCTTCTGAGTTCAGGACAAAGAACCTGCTCATTATTTCACTGCTTTCCTTTCACACCAATTTGGAATGTCAGGATTTGTATCCACAGCAACGATGTCTCAGTGACTCATGAATGCAGCCTATCATTCAATCACGGCTGGGACCTGGAGTCACAGAGTAATACAGCATGGAAACAGGCCCTTCGACCCAAACTGGTCCATGCTGACCACGATGCCCATCCAGCTAGTTCCAATTGTCCGCATTTGGTTCATACCCCTCTAAAACCTTCCCATCCATGTACCTATCCATTAAATGTTGCTATTGTACCTACCTCAACCACTTTCTTTGGCAGCCCCTTCCAAATATGCACCACTCTCTGCGTGAAGAAGTCACCTCTCAGGTCCTTCTTAAATCTTTCCCCTCTCACCTTAAACCTAGTTTTCATTTCCCCAACCCTGGAAAAAAGACCATCTGCATTCAACCTATCAATGCTCCTTATGATTTTTCACGCCTCAGTCAGGTCACCTCTCATTCTCTGACATGCCAAGGAATAACGTCCTATCCTGGCCAACCTCTCCCCATAACCCAGGCCTAATGGTCCTGCCAACGCCCTCACAAATCCTCTTTGCATTCCTTCCAGTTTACCTATGTCTTTCCTATAACAGGGTGACCAAAACTGGAAAGAATACTCCAAGTGCGGCCTTACAAATGACTTATACAACTGTAACATCCCAACATCCCAACTCCTACACTCAATCTCTAGCGAAATAGATTGAGGTTCATATATTGCAAACAATTGGACCCAGCAGGGCCCTCGCTCCCAAGATGCAGCCCACCCAGCATTAGTTGACTGCAAAATCTCAGAGAGACTGCTACCAGAAACACACAAGAGGCAGTCAGACAATTATTAGGAGATAAAAAAATACCCTTCAAGTTCCGAATATTGGCTTGCTTGCGGACTTCCACAAAAAAAAGGCAAGCAGAGTTCTGAATGGAAAAATAACCTGGAGTTGTCACCACAGTTTCCCAGCATTTGCTATTACCCTCTCCAGCAGGAAAGCCCAGGTGGGCTAAACCTGTATCCTCTGTAAGATCTGGGGGCACTTGACTGGGTGGATGTGGAAGGAGTGTTTCCTCGTGTAGAGGCATCTGGAACTATGGGTCGCAGTTTAACAATAAGGGGGCACCCATTTAAAACAGAGGTGAGGAAATAGTTTTATTTTCTCTCAGAAGGTTGTGAGCTTTTGGAATTCCCTGCCTCAAAAGGCAGTGGATGCAGCATCTTTAACGTTTTGCTTTGGCAGGTAGATTCTTATTGAGCAAGGGGATGGAATATTGTCGGGGAAATGTGGGAATACCGAGTTGAGGTTAAAATCAGATCAGCCACCAACTTATTGAATGTCTGAGCAGGTTGGAGGGGCCGAATGGCCTACTCTTATTGCTTTGTTCATACGATCCCAGGAAGCCTCGGTAACTGGGCCGTACTGAAGTAATTTCTTCCAAAAAGACCCCTCCCACGCTGCCGCTCTGTGCACACTTAACAAGTAGGGCAGGTAGGATAACACTAATCCCTGAAAGAGTATGTAAGGAAGGAGGCCGATCTCTCCTGGATGCAGTGAAGCAGTAATTTTCTATCTTTTGTTACAATCCCTCTTGGTTCCAGACAGAATGGTGGAGGACAGTTCAAGGCACAGTGTCAATGTAAAGCAATGAATGACTCCAAAACTGCGCCCATAACTCGTAATATTTCTAAACTGCGATGGAGACAGGCCTTAAATCTGATCTGAAATTGGAAAGTGGCTATTCAAGTTTTTCCATTGAAGTTGAGGCATAATCATGGCACTTAATGTTTTGCTACAGCTGTGACACAAATTGCTTAGCCTTTCTGGGAACAGATTGTACCTGCAGAAGTGATCACAGATATCTACTTTTCCTTGGATGTTGTTGGTAACTTCCCTAAATTGATGCACCTTCCCTGTAGCAATGCAGAAAATATCCGTCAGCGGGAAGGTGAGCCTGTGTTGTGCATAATGTCAGAATTCTGAGGGAATAGTTATTGAATGACCAAGTTCAGAGAGAAACTGTATGGACTACCGAACATAGGAGTATAAGAAATAATCCTACAGGCTCCTCAAGCATGCTCTATCATGCAATAGGATTGATTGGACGCATACACTTTCCTGTGATTTCCCTGTAACCGGGATCTTTTTTCAGCCTGAAATATGCACAAGAACTCTGCATACCCCCACAGCTCTCTGTAACAAGGAGTTCCAATGATCCACTCCTCTGAGGGGCTGGTACTGTGACCAGCTCACTGAAAGGGTGATCAAATCAGTACTGCAAATGAAGGTATCTTGAGAAACAGTAGGATCCTTTAAACTGATCAAAAAAGGTAATTATGATATAAAGGACATTTAAGAGATGACAAAATATCCCAACGCCTCCCCTTCTCACTCAAACCCCAGCCAGCAAACATCTCATTTACAGGATCACATCAGGAAGCTGTCCGATGTGCAACATTTTCTAATATGGTTGGTTATTTATGAAACAGAAAGAATCCATAATACTTACAGTGGGCTACAGTGGAACAGTGCAGGAAGAAAGGCCAACAGGGCAAGTAACAAAGAGGTTCTCCTCATGTCTGCAGGCCACCTCACTAGCATAAACCTCTCCAAATCATCTGGTTAGGTTGTATGGAAAAACTCACAAAGATCAATGAATATTTAAGTTGGTAAATTGTGCTCATGTTTGCCCTGCGAAAAAAAAAAGGTCAAATATTTACTTGTTTACTTTCAGGTTAATTTAAACCTAATGCTAACTGAAAATCCGGGAATCAGATATTTCCTAACTTTGTAGCTTCAGAAATTAAAGTTTATATCATAAATTGGATTCCGGACAAAACAACGGATAAAATGCCCCTTGGAAATGTGTGTAATTAAAACTAATGCAGAGGACACTTAAACAGTCATGTTATTTATTGTAAAGCCATATGTTTTTTGAAATCAGAAATGACTTTATTTATTGCTGATTAAGTTTAAAAAGGATTTAAACTGTAGTTTCCAAGAGGCATACATTGGGATGGTCCCTTCAGAAATGCGTAAATCTAAGATATTATAAAATGTAAGAGAATGTTGGGGCAGGAAAGAAATAAAGGTGATTGATAAGGTATGTGGCTATCTACTGTTAAGTTGACAGTGTTTTTAAGTTAATAAAAAGTGTGTCACACTCCAAACAAACAGATATTACCATCAGGTTTCGCTTGTGGCTATATTGCGATGTTAAGAAATGATTGATGGCATGAAAAAAGGACTTGCTGCATTTGGAAAAAGATTATCAACATTACAAAGTGTTCCACATTAAAAGCAAAACAGTGAAGGATAGAAATTAAGCCAACCTTTGAACACATTTAAATAGGTTTGTGTACAGAAATATTTGTTGCAAGCATACAGATCATGACCAAATGAGTGAAATTTCAAATAGAAGCAAACTACAAGAGATGAAGGAGATTTGAAATAAAAACAAAGAAGCAGAGAAACTCATTAAGTCTCCAAAGAAGAGTCATGGGATGTGAAATGTTAACTCCGTTTCTCTCTCAACCGATGCTGCCAAGTTTCTCCAGCAATTTTGGCTTCTGAGAACTGAAATTTCACTTTCTCCCTCTTTGCAGCACGTTTCACAGCTCCCCAATCACCTGAAAGCACTTTGCAGCTAAGAAAGGATTTTTGAAATGTAGTCACTGTTGTAGGAAAGGGGCCTGCTCGCTTCCACAAAACAAAGACCCAGAAATCTTAATGTGCTGACGAACGGACAATTTGGTTTACTTCAGAGATTAACATTGGTCACAACATCAGGAATAACTCCCCCACAGGTACATAGCTCTTTGAAATTTGGTCACAGGTAAACAGGGTGGTTAAAAACGCATTGAGAATACTTGCCTTCATTGCTCAGACTATTGAGTATAGGAGTTGAGACGTCATGTTGAATTGTACAGAACGTTTTTGAAGCCACTTTTGGAGTTCTGTGTACAATTCTGGTAGGAAGGATAAATTAAATTGGTTCAGAAAAGATTTACTAGGAAATTGCCACCGGGCATGGATATTTTAAGTTATAAGGATAGGCTGGGACTTTTTTCACTGGAGCGAAGGAAGTTGAGTTGTAACCTTACTGAGCTTTATAAAATCATGAGGGGCATAGATAAGATGGATAGAAAAGGTTTTTTCCCATCTAGAATGGAGGAGTTTATAACTAGCGGGCGTATTTTTAAGGTGAAAGGAGAAAGATTTAAAAGGGACCTGAGAGACAACTTTTTCACACAGAGAGTGGTTCGTATGTGGAATGAGCTGCCAGAGGAACTGGCAGATGCAGGTACAACGCTTAAAAGACATTTGGATTGGTATATGGATAGGAAAGGTTTAGAGGGATATGGGCCAAACGCAGGCAAGTGGAACGAGTTTAGTTTGGGAAACGTGTTCAGCATGGACCTGTTTCATGCTGCATGGCTCTATGACTCTATGACTGGGCGGCACGGTGGCACAGTGGTTAGCACTGCTGCCTCACAGTGCCAGAGACCCTGGTTCAATTCCCGCCTCAGGCGACTGACTGTGTCGAGTTTGCACATTCTCCCCGTGTCTGCGTGGGTTTCCTCCGGGTGCTCCGGTTTCCTCCCACAGTCCAAAAATGTGCAGGTTAGGTGAATTGGCCACGTTAAATTGCCCGTAGTGTTAGGGGTAGGGGAATGGGTCTGGGTGGGTTGCGCTTCGGCGGGTCGGTGTGGACTCGAAGGGCCTGTTTCCACACTGTAAGTAATCTAATCTAATATAATTCATAAGAAGGTCGGTTAACCCATCATAACCAGGCTGACCGTCCAAAGGAGTAATTTGCATTTGGGCCAGGAATACTCTATCCGAAAAGCTCAAAAATAATTGGTTTTTCAGTTTTTTGGTTTCTGCATCCACTGTGGTTCATTCAGGCCCTTCAGAAATGCACTGTGCTTATCCTGAATGGGTGTGCAAGTTAAACAAAGCTGTAAACTTTACCCTGACTGGTGAAACAAATTGCATCAAAAAATGTCCAACAGGGCATGTTTAACTGGTACTAAACTGGATAACATGACCTTGCAAGCTATGATCTGGCACTTTCAAACTAAACATTGAGGGATACTCCCCTTCAATGTTATGATCACCAGCTTCAGACACAATTTTTGCAAAGAACTAAAGGCTAATAGGACACCAATTAAAAGACTAAAATGGTCCATTGATTTCTCGTGCACTCTGAGAGGCTGCATTTTCCACTGAGACTGCTACTGCTGTAAGTGTCTCTCATCTCTAGCTTGTTCTTAACTCCAAGTAAGGCTTTCTTACTCTCAGTAATCCTGAAAACACTTTATTTCATTGAGTTCTGCTGCATCAAGATGGAGGTTTGTTGCCTGTTCGGTTGGTTTGATATACAGAGTGATGCCAATTGCAAGAGTTCAATTCCAACACAGGCTGAGGTTACCACGATAGACTGTCCTTCTTAACCTCTTCCGTCGTCTGGAGCATGGGAACCCCCAAGCGTTACAACACGACAGTGAACCCCTCTGTTAATTAAACACCCAGAAAAACTCACCTCACCGCGTAATATGTTAAAGTATGAGTGACAGAGAACTCCCAAATTCCACTTTCTAAAGAAAATACCATCAATTTATTCTTTAACTCTAAAAGTGAACATTAAACAACAACTATTCACAACTCTAAGCCCCTTTTTTTCTTAACTGCTTATTACCTGCCTCCAACGCAACTGGATTTGATTCCTCACTCTGCAGGGCAAGTAACTAACACTCCCATTCCTCCCTTTCCCTGTCTCAATTATAATAAGGCTTCAACATATTCACATGACATATCTGATACAAGTTTATCCTATCTGGCATCTCTACCAGATTTAACTTTCTCTCAGTTTGATAGGTTTTGAAGGGATCTCCTATCACTGATAACAATACGTCAACCCCACGGGAAAACGTCCGAATTTCAGAATTTTTATCTGCCACCTTCATTCTATGCTGTGCCCTCTTCAGGTGCTGCTTAGCTAACTCACCACCCGATTTAATTTCTCCCTCATCTCCGATGCATAATCCACGAGTGAGCTCTCTGACTTCGGTCCTGTCAATTTGTCTTTACTTAATTTCAAAGGTCCTGTCACTTCATGTCCGAATATTAACTCAAAGGGAGTAAACTGAATAGATTCATTTGTGGTATTTCTAATACCAAACAATACGAATGGGATAACTTTATCTCAGTCATTCGGGTAATCCTGAAAGTACACTTTTAACATGGTCTTCAAGGTCTGATGCCACCTTTCCAAAGCTCCCTGGGATTCAGGATAGTACACACTTGATTTAAAATGCTGCATACCTAAGCTATCCATAACCTCCTTAAAGAGCCCAGCAGTAAAATTAGACCCTTGGTCCGACTGAATCTCTCTGGGTAGCCCAGACGCATGAAGAAAGCTCCTAACTCCTCTACTACCCTTTTTGCCTTAATATCCCGTCATGGAATTGCCTCCAGAAATCTGGTGTACACATCCATTATGGTTAGCAAGTACTGGTTCTCACTTTTAGTTTTAAGCAGGGAACGTACACAATCAACTTTAACCCATGTGAAAGGTTCTTCGAATGCGGGAATTGGCAACAAAGGGGCTGGTTTTATTACTACCTGTGGCTTTACCTACCACTTGTGTGTGGTGTATGATGTGTGGCAAAAGCTAACCACATCCTCGTGTAGTCCAGGCCAACAGAAATGCTTAACCTGAGTTTTCCTTACCGCCTAGGTGACCTCCTACAGGTAGTTCATGTGCTACCGGTAACACCTCCTGTCTGTACACTACCAGCAACACAATATGATGCACTTCGGTCCATTTCTCCTTTGCACTAACTTGCTGTGGTCTCCATTTTTGTCTTAAGATTCTATCTTTAAGATAATAAACCTCAGGAATACATTCTGATTTCTTTGCTGTGTATGCATCAATACATATTATCTTTTGTTGTCTCGTCTTTCTGTTGTAAGTCCATTAGCATTTCAGGACTAAATACTTCTGTCTGACCCTCTGTATGTTCAGGTTTTCCTGCACCATTACATCAAAAATGGGATCCGCTAACTGAACCTCAACTCCTTCGTCTTTCTGTTTAGTTTTTGCATCTTACTGTGACTTATGGGATCTTCTTACTACACAGTCTGGAAAAATTTCAAGGTATTTTTCTTTTCACTCCTCAGTTCCCTGGTCTTCCTTGGGCTTCTCCACACCAAGTGGTGTCTCTCCCACCTTGGATCCTGCTAAACTATTCCCAAGAACAAACTGAATTCCTGGAACTGACATTCTGTCAATCACTCCCACTGTTACTTCCCCAGTCTTGAGTTGGCACTCCAACCTGACCTTACATAGGGGAACGCTATATTTCTGTCTGTATATGTCACAAATTACCACTCTCTTGGGTAACAGGTCAGAAAGAGTGCTAATATGGTCATCTCTTACTATTAGAAACTGATTAGATCCTGTATCTCTCAAATTTTATAACATCTTTCCTCTGTTCATTCTGAGTAAACTTTATCAACAGAGGCAAAGTCTTTATAGAGATCAGACACTATCTCAATACCCAGCCTCTGCCTAGTCTGTGCACTTTCCTGAAAGCCCTCAACTCTTCTTGGGGTTTCCTTTACGGCTTTCACTAATGCCACTGGCTTAGCCTCTTTTACCATACCTTTACCCACAATGCCTTTCTTTAACGACCAGCGCTGTGATTTTAAGTGTCTCACTTTACCAGAGTGGAAACACCTGAGGCCTTTCATCCCTTTTTCACCCACTCAGTTTTCTTTTTTAACCTGTGGTAAACAGTATGCTCTACTCTTTGTTTTGTAGAGTAGGATCTCCCATTCTCCCAATTTCTATCCCTCACGGGATGAGTTCTTGCCAGAAGCTAAATTTTGCTTTATGCACCAATGTGTATTCATCTGCCATCTCGGCCACTCTTCTCACTTCCTGAACTTTCTGTTCATCTGCATGAACTCTTACCATCTCCAGAAGTGAGTTTTTAAACTCTCCAACAGAATAACCTCTCCCCGAGACTCATAGATCAAATCTATTTTTAAGGCCCGCACCCATCTATCAAAATTACTATGTTTAATTCTTTTAAACTCAACATTTGTCTGATCTGGTTCTTTCTTTATGTTTCTGAATCACTGTCTATACACTGCTGGTACAATTCATAAGCACTCAAAATAGCCTTTTTGACAGTGGCATAATCTCTTGATCCCACATCTGACAGCGCTGCAAATACCTCACTAGCTTTGCCTACCAGCTTTGTCTGAATTAGCATAACTACAAGTTCTCTGGCCATTCCATCTGTCTGGCTAATTTTTCAAATGAAATAAAGAAGGCTTCATCATCTTGCTCATCAAACTATGGCAGAGTTTTGACATATTTGTATATATACCACTACTTTCTCTCTTTATTTCCATCCTGTTAACTTGACCTTCTTGACTAATTTGCAACTTCGGAAGTTCAAATTCTCTCTCTCTTTCTCTTTCTTCTCTCTCTCTTTGCTCAGCTAAGAACCTTCTCTCTCTTTCTTTTTCCTCTATCCCTCTTTCTCTCCCTCTCTCTCTTTCATCTCTCATGGCTCTTCTTTCCCTTACTTTATCTTCTAGCTCAATTTGCCTCAGTTGTAATTCAAGTTTTTCTAACTCTACTCCACCTGAGTGCTTCTCTGATACACCTAAGCGCTTGACCAACTCCATTACAATTTCAGCTTTCCTTTAGTCACTGGTTAAAACCAATTCTAATCTATTTGCTAATTCTAAAAGTATGTCCTTTTACTGTCTTGGCAAAGTTTGGAATCATCTTCAAACCCCAGAACCTCTTTAGCATCTTAAAAGCCATTTCTCTCACTTCTAATGTGACCAAGCACAAGTAACTGAAAATAAACAAATTGTCTCACCTACATTTTATTTAAAGATCTAGGACATTAATCAACAAGAGTTTAAATCTGCTGGGATCTTTCATACCCCAAATCTGTTCAAACCTGTCCAAATCACGGACCTGAGCCCCCAAACTGTTACGACACAATAGTGAACCCTTCTGCTAACTAAACCAAGCACCCAGAGAAGCTCAGCTCACCTCATAATCTGTTAAAATATGAATGACAGAGAACTCCTAAATTCCACTATTTGAAGAAAACAATATTAATTTATTCTTTAATTCAAAAAGTGAACATTAAACAACAACTATTCACAACTCTAAGCCTTTCTCTTAACTGCTTATTACCTGCCTCGAACTCTATAACAATATATTGTTCCAATAAAAAACTTATTAAAATTGCATCAAATTAATTTCAAAAATGCACAGTGGCTGTCGTCTTAAGTGTCTTTCTTCTTCCAGCTGAAGTTTTCCATGGGTCATCTTCTTTCTTTTTACTGTGAAGTTGTTTCATATGAAAAGGTACCTTTCATTGAGAGTTTCGAATAGCGGTTGCTGTCTGACTTTCAAAATGCCTGCCTTTTTTATACCCCCAACATCGGATCGTCTTATTGGTTCGATGTTGGCAAAACAATAAATTCAAAGTTAATTGTATTTTAGTATCCTGGGGCATACTTTAAACTAATTGGTTAAATTTGAATTATTGTCAAAACAGCAACCAACTCAGGTATCTATTTCACGGCCAAATGTTACATATTTTCAATTTTCCAGTATACGCTGGAACTGCTAGTTAGTCATATGACAGGTGCTTGTAAGCTGTCAGTGCAAAACAGCATTCACTCTCTCTTAAAGTACATACCTTCAACTTCATAACACCCCGAAGAAAAAAATGAACCATCAATAATGAAAAGATGTCTTTTTTCTTCTTAATCCCATTACATTGAAATACATAGATCATTAATCTAAATTTGTGTTAATTTCTGCACACACACACATATAATCTTATTTCTATATTATCCTTTAAATCAGTGATAATGCATCTGCTATCACATATTTATGACCCACAGCATGTATAATTGGTAAATTAAAAGTCTGTAACATAAGGCTCCAATGGAATAGTCTCATATTCTTGTCTTTAAAGCATTCTAAGGATGTAAGAGGATTGTGGTCTATGTATGCAACCTGTCTCTGACACATTGTTCGTCATATAAACATTTAAACATCGTAAGGCCAGTACAAAACTCAATAATTCTTTCTTGATGGTAGAGTATTTTCTTTGTTGGGTGTTGAGCTTCTTTGAAACGTAGTCAATTGGTTGTTCAAGTTCATCATCATTTTCCTATAACAGTACAACTGCAACTCATAGGTTTAGTATCCTGGGGCATAATATTTACCGATTGGTTAAATTTGAATTGTTGTTAAAACAGCAACCAACTCAGGTATCTATATCATAGCCAAATGTTACATATTTTCAATTTTCCAGTACACTCTGGGACTGTTAGTTAGTGATATGACAGGTGCTGGAAAACTCTCAATGCAAAACAGCATTCACTCTCTGTTAAAGGTACAGTACATGTTTTCAACTTCATAACCACCCGAACCAGTTCTCTCTCTCTGAGGGGAGAGCTGCCCTAAAGTCTGCCAGCACTGTAGTGACTTCATCTTTACATCATACGCCCCATGACCAAAGACATGGAGAGAAGGGGAAAGTGAATGGCATTCACGGCAAGTGTTTCCTCCTCAAAATTATCCATCAAAAAAACGAATGTCCCTACTGCCTATACCACCTTTAAAAACTTCAACAACAATCTTATGGTACATTAGGCACAAACACCCAGTGCCCATGGCATTGAGTTAGAATGGCTGACACTCTTTCACACAAATAAGCACATTCTCTCACCCTAGTCACTGCATAACCAAGAGCCAGTCCACTTTACCTGGTCCTTGGTTGAATCCCATCTAAGCCACTGCACTCTGTCACTCTGCCATTCATCAAAACTTGATTGATGTCTGTCGGGATTCAAGGTGCCAAATGGAGTGTTTTGTTCTTGAAAACAAAAATAAAAAGGCTTGGGATATTCTGACGACTGTCATTCTGGTGCTTGGGCCTGTGAAAATGAGTGTGGCTAATCATTGGTCTTTGTCTCAAGTGTCTTACCAATACAGCACTCTCATGAAGCAGTATATCAAGCGTTCTCCTGGATACATAGCAGAAAGATGAGCAGGGTTTAGACTGGACCAGGGCTCCATGTACTGCACTGGACCCACAAGAAGAGATTTTTCAGTCACAGGAAAGTTGGGGAACTCCTTTCCTTTCCAAGACTACCCAGTAAGTGAAAATTCCAAACAAACAATCTCCAAAGCAGAAACTTCAAGCTGACAGTCACAAACCACGCAGGAGGTCTACAGCAGGCAACACCATAAGACATGAAGCTTTCAAGAAATGCCTTGAGGAAAAAGAAAAGGTTTTACTGCCATTTCATTGATTAGGAGATGGGTAATCTGTACCCCAACCTGAATTAGTTTAGGGTCAGCTGGTTTACAGTGTCCTCCGCCTCCTCTAACCAAAACAGAAGACCGTGTGTGGAGGCTTGGTGAGGTAAGGCTTTTTTGTTTGTTTTTTCATTTACTCAATCTCTCTTGGTAATTTAGAGCAGAGGGCATGGAGGCTAGGGTAGTTGCATACTCCTCTTGCAAGATGTGGGAGGTAAGGGTCACCACTGGTGTCATAGAATCCCTACAGTGTGGAAACAGCCTTTAAGCCCAGCAAGTCCACACTGACCCTACAAAGAGTAACCCACCCAGAACCATTTCCCCTATCCTACATTTCTCCTGACTAATGCACCTAACCTACACATCCCTGAACACGATCCACCCTAACCTGCACATCTTTGGACTGTGGGAGGAAACCGGAGCACCTGAAGGAAACCCATGCAGACATGGGGAGAATGTGGAAACTCCACACAGGCAGTCACCCGAGGATGGAATCGACCCTGGGTTCCTGGAACTGTGGGGCAGCAATGCTAACCACTGAGCCACTGTGTCACCGGTGTGTCTGCTGATTTCGCCTGCGAGAAGTGCACCCAACTCCAGCTCCTCGCAGACCGCTTTAGTGAACTAGAGCTAGAGCTGGATGAACTTCAGATCATTTGGGAGGCTGAGGGGGTGATAGAGAGGAATTATAAGGAGGCCATCACCACCTAAGTTACAAGATAAAGATAGCTGGGTGACTGTCAGGAGAGGGAAAGGGAATAGACATCCCCTGTGGCTGTCCCCCTCAACATAAGTATACCACTTTGGAGACTGTTGTGGGAGAAACGACCTACCAGGGGAAAGCTGCAGTGGCCAGGTTTCTGGCACTGAGCCTGGCTCTGTGGCTCAGAAGGGAAATAGGAGAGTGATAGTGATGGGAGATTCAATAGGGAGAGGAACAGACAGGAGATTCAGTGGTCGCAAGCGAGATTCCTGGTTGGTGTGTTGCCTCCCTGTGTCATGGTCAGGGTTGTCTTAGATCAAGTCTACAGGATTTTATAGGGGGTTGGAGAGCAGCTAGAAGTTGTGGTACACATCGGTACCAATGACATAGCTAGGATAAGAGAGGAGGATCTGAAAAGAGAATATAGGGAGTTAGGTTGGAAGCTAGAAAGCAGGGCAAGTAGAATAGTAACCTCAGGATTGCTACCGGTTAGTGAGGTTAGGAACAGAGAGCAAACACAACTGAACACGTGACTGCAGGGCTGGTGTAGGAGGGGGGGCTTCAGATATGTGGATCATTGGGATACCTTCTGGGGAATGTGGGACCTGTATAAGGAGGTCTGGTTGTACCTAAACTGGAGGGGCACCAATATCCTGAGTGGAAGGTTTGCTCGAGCTCTTCGGGAATGTTTAAATTAGTTTGGCAAGGGGGTGGGAATTAGAGCTACGGATCAGAGGATGGGGTAGCTGGTCAACATCCCAATACAGCATGCAGAGAGTCTGTGAGGAGGCACTTAACAGGGCAAAGGTGCAGTCAGTGTGATGGGTTGAAGTATGTCTATTTTAATGCAAGATGTATTAGGAATAAGAGTGACAAACACAGAGCATGGATCAGTACTTGGAACTATGATGTTGTGGTTAATACAGACAGTTGGATGTCACAAGGGCAGGAATGGTTATTTGATATTCCAGGGTTTAGATGTTTCAAAACGAATACAGGGTAAGGTAAAAGAGGTGGGGGAGTGGCATTGCTAATCAGCGATAGTATCACAGCTGCAGAAAGGGAGGTCGTCGAGGAGGGTTTGTCTACAGAGTCAGTCTGGGTGGATGTCAGAAACAGGATAAGAGCAGTCACTTTATTGGGAGTTTTATTGGAACAGTTTTTGTCAAGTGCATCCAGGAAAGGTTCCTGATGCAATATGTAGATAGGCCGACTAGAGGGGAGGCCATATTGGATTTGGTGCTTAGCAATGAACCATATCAGGTGTCAGATCTCTCCGTGGGAAAGCATTTCAGTGATAGTGATCACGTCTCCATGACCTTTACTATACTCATGGAGAGGAGTAGGAGCAGATGGTATGGGAAAGTATTTAATTAGGGGAGGGGGAATTCCAATGCTATTAGGTAGGAACTGGGGCGCCTAGATTTGGAACAGGTGTTCTCAGGTAAATGCACGACAGAAATATGGAGGTTGTTTAGGGAGCACTTCCTGATAGTGCAGGATAGGTTTATCCCACTGAAGGAAGGAAGGGATGGTAGGGTGAAGGAACCTTGGGTGGCAGGGATGTGGAACATTTAGTCAAGAGGAAGAAGGAAGCTTACTTAAGGTTGAGGAGGCAAGGATCAGACAGAGCTCTAAAAGGTTACAAGGTAGCCAGGAAAGAACTAAAGAAGGGACTTAGGAGAGCTGGTGGGGGGGGCGCACGAAAAAGCTTTAGCGGGTAGGATTAAGGAAAATCCCAAGGCATTCTACACTTATGTGAGGAACAAGAGGATGGCCAGAGTGAGGGTAGGGCCAATTAGGAATAGTGGAGGGAACTTGTGCCTGGAGTCAAAGGAAGTAGGGGAGGTCCTTAATGAATACTTTGCTTCTGTATTCACTAGTGAGAGGGACCTTGTTGTTTCTGAAGACAGCGTGAAACAGACTTATATGCTCAAACAGGTTGATGTTAAGAAGGGGGATATGCTGAAAATTTTGAAAAACATAAGGATAAATAAATCTTCTGGGATATTCCCAAGGTTACTACAGGAAGCGAGGGAAAAGATTGCTGTGCCTTTGGTGATGATCTTTACGTCCTAACTGTCCAGAGTCGAGAGTGTGGTGCTGGAAAAGCACAGCAGGTCAGGCAGCATCCGAGGAGCAGAAGAGTCAATGTTTCAGGCAAAACCCCTTTATTAGGGGTTTCTCCTGCTCCTCGGATGCTGCCTGACGTGCTGTGCTTTTCTAGCACCACACTCTCGACTCTGATGTCCAGCATCTGCAGCCCTCACTTTCTCCTCACTTGCCACTAGAGTAATACCAGATGATTGGAGGGTGGTGAATGGTATTCCCTTGTTCAAGAAAGGGAATAGGGATAACCCTGGGAATTACAGACCAGTCAGTCTTATGGCAGTGGTGGGCAAATATTGGAGAGGATTCTGAGAGACAGGATTTATGGTAATTTGGAAAAGCATAGTTTGATTAGAGGCAGTCTGCATGGCTTTGTGAGGGGCAAGTCATGCCTCACAAACCTTATTGAATTCTTTGAGGATGTGACAAAACACGTTGATGAAGGTAGAGCAATGGATGTAGTGTACATAGATTTTAGCAAAGCGTTTGATAAGGTTCCCCATGGTAGGCTCATTCAGAAAGTAAGGAAGCATGGGATGCAAGGAAACCTGTCTGTCTGGATGCTGAATTGGCTGGCCCACAGAAGACAGAGGGTGGTCGTAGGTGGAAAGTATTCAGCCTGGAGCTCAGTGACCAGTGGTGTTCCTCAGGGATCAGTTGTAGGACACAAAGGTGCACGTCATCTGCAGAAATTTACTAAAGATCTTAAACATTCCAAGCCCATGACCACTTCAGAATACTGTGTCCAGTTCTGGTTGCCCTGATATAGGAAGGAATATTATGAAGTTGGAGAGCGTTTAGAAGAGATTTATCAGGATGGTGCTGGGGATGGAAGGTTGGAGTTATAACAAAAGGCTAGATAGGCTGGGACTTCTTTCATTGTAGTGTAAGAGGTTGAGAGGCGTCCTTATTGAAGTTCAAGACACTCATCATCCTGACTTGGAAATATATTGTTATTCCTTCAGTGACCCTGGGTCAAAATTCTCCCTGAGAATTGAGCATATAGGTCTACATGCAACACATGGACTGCAGCAGTTCAAGAAGGCAGCTCACCACCATCCTTAAATATACACAAGGATACTGCCCCCACAGCTCTGAGGCAAGGAGTTCTAAAGACTCAGCCCTCAAAAAAAGTCAAAAACCACACGTCACCAGGTTATAGTCCAACAGGTTTATTTGAAAACACTAGCAACTGAAGGAGGAGTGAGGCTGTGAAAGTTTATGTTTTCAAATAAACCTGTTGGACTATAACCTGGTGTAGTGCGATTTTGACTCTATCCAAACCAATCCCACATCAACACCTCAAAGAATGAAATTCCTCCTCAACATAGTCTTATCCTGAGGTTTATGCCCACTGGTCCTAGGCAGTCCCATGAGGGGAAGCATCCCTATCAGCATTTAATCTGTCAAACTCCTTAAGAATTCTACATGCTTCAACTAGATCACCTCTCATTATTCCAGAAAGTACTCCAGAAAGTAGAGTCCCAACCTGTTCAGCTTTTGGTCATAAGACAAGTCTTGCAGATCAGAAATCATCCTAATGAACTTACTCTGAACTGTCCCCGGTGAAATAATCTATCACCTGAAATAAGGGGACCAGAACTGCTCACAAGATGTGGTCTCACTAGAACTTTGTACATCTACAATAACATTTGTCCAGTCTTAATCTCCAACCCCTGGAAATAAGGGCCAATCATGAATGATCGTGATCCTCAAAAACTGAACCATTTATTTCCCTCGCCCCATAGATTTGAGGAGGAGTGAAAGTAGAACAGCAAAAGGAAGGAAAGTAGGTAGGATAACAAAGAGATAGCTGAAAATGTAGTGTAGGAGGTTGAGAGGTGACCTTATGGAAGTTTGTAAAGTAATGGGAGGTTTAGACAGAGTTAATGGCAGTTATCTTTTCCCCAAGGTTGGGAATTGCAAGACTAGGGAGGACATTTTTAAGATGAGAGGAGCGAGATTTTAAAAGGTCTTAAAAGGCAATTTTTTTTAACACAGAGGGTGGTTCCTGTGTGGAATGAATACGTGCATGAACAGGAAAGGTTTGGAGGGACATGGGCCAGGAGCAGGCAGGTGTCACTAATTTAGTTTGGGCTTATGATCGGCATGGACTGGGTGGACCAAAGGGTTTGTTTTGTGTTTGACTTCTTTGTCAAACTGGAAAGTAAGGGGCCAAGGGTGGAGGCGAAAACCAAAAGCCAAGGTGTTTCCATTTTCCATTTTCCAAAAGTAGGACCCTTTTGTTCATGATGGTGGCAGTTGCAAGGGAAGCCACGCTCCTTATTGGAGTTTGCAAATCTGAAAAAGGAACCCAGAAGGATCAAGTTGCAGTGAACCCATGTTGTGAATAAGGTAGTTGAGACATATGAAAGATTTTTGTCAAAGGAAAGATAACTCCTTTCTTTTTAGGAATTGCTAAGCCCACAACGATATTCAGGGACAAGTCTGAGGACAAGTCTTTGCTCAGAGGTCCTGGCACAGTATATGGAAGGGTAGCTTCCATTACTAGGCCCCGGCCTGCTCAGGGCAGTAAGAGTCAGTACAGTTTACAGATAAAAGTTAAAGAGTGATGTCGGGCAGGCCATTGCATTGACTTTTTCTGCCCTACAGTGAACTGCTTTCCCTCTGGAATGAGAGGGAGCCAGGTACTACAGGAGATGAAATTGGGTGGCACAGCTGTTACTTCTGGTGCACGTTCAGCGGTATTCCAGGCAAGTCAGTAGGCAGCACAGAGAGCATGGTCTGGACGGAAGGTCTTATGGGGAAAGGCTGAGAGACTTGAACCTGTTCTCATTGGCAAGAAGAAGGTTAAGAGGGGATTTGATAGAGACATACAAGATGATCAGAGGATTAGATAGGGTGGACAGTGAAAGTCTTCTTCCTAGGATGATGATGTCAGCGTGTACAAGGGGGCATAACTACAAATTGAAGGGTGATAGATTTAAGACAGATGTCAGCGGCAGGTTCTTTACTCAGAAAGTGGTAAGGGCGTGGAATACCCTGCCTGCCAATGTAGTCAACTCAGCCACATTAGGGAGATTTAAACAATCCTTAGATAAGCACATGGATGATTTTGGGATAGTGTAGGGGGACGAGCTGAGAATAGTTCACAGGTCGGCGCAACATCGAGGGCCAAAGGGCCTGTTCTGTACTGTATTGTTCTATGTTCTATGAGTATGTGAAAAAGCGGTGGCACATACACTGGTGAAGTGGAGAACATTGACCTATACTCTGGGAATTCTCCCAGATGTTCAGACTCTGTTAAACTGGGTGGCAACCCCAGATCAGAGTAGGCAAGGCCTCTTCTGCCAGTCCTGGGAGAAAAGGACATATTGCCTCCAGAATTCACATAGAGGGGCATTGATTTCCCCTCTCATATCCGGGGCAAATCTCAGGAACTGTGCAGGGCAGCTCTGTATAGAAAGGGCTTGCCTGGATGCACAATGCACTTTCCAAGATGGAGCAGGTAGAAGGGATGCCAGTGAATTTGGGGATGCTGGCGAGTTGCAAGTTTCTGCTGCAAGACTGAGCTGGAATCAGACTTGAAGGACAATAGAGGGATGTGACAGATGATTAAAGTGACATGATTCCAGTAAGTTAGGGTGAGAGAATTTGTTAGGCTTCGTAGAGAGTACCAAGAAACTCCACTAACCCCGATATTAGCCATACAAATCACGGGATTCAACCCTTTGTGTTTTGTTGACCACAAACATGTCAGAAAAATATCATTCAATCTGAATGACAACTGACTATACTACAAATTTCATACAAGTAATTAAATAGTTTTCAATACTTTTTATTGTTGGTAATCTCACCATGATATTAACATAAAGCCAACATAAAGTAAATAACCACACATATTGGTCAATAAACACATTTCTAAGAACTGTTGTTGAAATTCAACTTTTATGTCTTTCGCTCATCCAATGTCACACGCAGGACCTTACCCCGTAACACTTTATACATGTAAGACAAATCAGTTTCCACGTTATTTGATACAAAACCATTATTTATTTTGGATTATTAGATGCAAATAATACTGATTATTTATGAAACAAAAATACTAAGTGGGGCAGCCATTAATCATTAAGATTTCAGAAAACTCTGCCAGGCTCTGACAGAGGCTCCGATATCGATTATTTTGGCACTGCTCTTCTGTTGGCCACATTTCCAACCAGGTTGTGTCTCCAATCAGATAGCTGATCCTGAAACCAAAAAGGTACTGATTATGAGGAAGAAACAAGTTGCACATTGATAATGAACACTTCTGAAATGAACAATACCTTGCCATAACTGGTGGCTACTATGACTTTAAGAGGTGTATTTTGTCGTGGACTTTTTTTTAAAGAAGAAAGGGGTACAGAGGTGCAAAGCAGTCTGGTCCAAAGCCAACAGAGTAAACAGCTTGTGAGGCCTTGGGATGTTTCCTTGGGAAGCAGCCTGAATGGGTGGGGTCAAGTTCCCACAGAACCAGTTTTTGTTTAGTTTTAGCTTTCAGTTGCTGGGATCTTGAAGTTGTATGTGGAAGTTTTTATTCCTCTCTCTCTGTTCCAGTTGAAAGCTGGAGTTTTTTTTCCAATTGCTAGAATTGTGTGTGAGACAATCTATTTTATTGAATTTAGCTTTGCCAAAAGTGTGCTTACGGGATGTTACGATATTCAAACAGTTAACTAGTAGTAATTAATATACATACTATTTTGTTAAGTATTGAAATAGAGTTACAGTTAAGTCAATTCTTTTCTTTTATTATATTGTCTGTACTTTAATTATAATGTGTGAATGAAGTGTGATTTTTACCTTTAAAATAAGAAAAGATTCTGTCTAGACTATCTTCTTAATATATTCTGAGGGGGTTTACACTATTCACATTATTTACTTGCAATGGTGACCTCAGAGTTGACCTGTATAAACTGCTGAGGTGGATCAGTTTGGAAAACTTGATAAGCATAAAAACAAATGAGATTCTCCATTCCAAACAAACCAAATCTAATTTTGCACTTTAGGTTTTAGCAAATAGAAGAGAAAATTTCGACGAGAATCTCACTCCTGAGTGGTGAGGGGAATAATTGCAGACACTCACACCTCTTTGCTATCTGACCTCACCTCATCTCTGCGTAGGTCACCGTTTTTCTGGGTACAAAAGAGAAAGTAGATAGCTCGACTTCCCAACTTGAAAGTCAGTGGTAAAGCTAACAGTGCTTCTCTGGGCCCTCCACTTAGCCAGTATTCCCAAAAGGCTTATTTACAGTGACTGCCTGCACCCCTCCACTCATGAAATTTGGCATTAACAAAACACCAGCCTCACCACATTGGGGCTACACAGTGGCTCAGTGGTTAGCACTGCTGCATCACAGCACCAGGGCCCCAGGTTCGATTCCAGCCTCAGGCGACTGTCTGTGTGGAGTTTGCACATTCTCCCTGTGTCTGTGTGGGTTTCCTCCGGGTGCTCCGGTTTCCTCCCACAGTCCAAAGATGTGCAGGTCAGCTGAATTGGCCATGCCAAATTACCTGTAGCGTTAGGTACATTAATCAGAGGGAAATGGGTCTGGGAGGGTTACTCTTCGGACGGTCGGTGTGGACTTGTTGGTCCGAAGGGCCTGTTCCCACACTGTAGGGAATCTAATCTAATCTAATCATCATGGCAGCATATCCCAGAGTAAAGCATAATAGAGTTCAGCACTTTAGTACTGTCCTTGCAAGCTCAGAGAAGAGTGTGGTCGGGAATGTTCTACCCTGAAGTTCAGATTGTCGATTCTTCTTTGTGTCAAGAATTTGAAAGGCGGTTTTGTGACAGTACAATGTCAGAATACTTTTAAACAGAGCTTATTCATTTTTCAATCAACCTGTACAGAGATGTTATGACGCACCTCTGAAACAAGTGGAACTTGATACACAGACCTCCTGGCTCAAAGCTACGGACACTATATTGTACCACAATAGCCCCAGCAGGGCCGCAGAATCATCAGGAGGGGAAGAAGCCATTCGGCCAATGCACCGACCCTCAGAACAGCATCCTATCAAGACCCAGCCGCTACCCCCTTCCAACACCCACACTATCCCTGTGACACCACATTTCCCGTGGTTATTCCACCTAGACTACACACCCCTGGACACTGTCGGCTATTTAGCATGGCCAATCCACCTAACCTGCACATCCTTGGACTGTGGGAGATAACCACAGCACCCATAGGAAACCCATGCACACTCAGGGAGACATGCAAACTGTACACAGACGGTTACCTGGACTTGAACCTGAGTCCCTGACACTGTGAGGCAGCAGTGTTAATCACTGAGCCACCATGCCACCCATGAAAAGAGAATTGATCAGACACTTGGCTAGGATCAGGCAACGATGAGGAAAAGAATCCTCAGGGCCTGAACCAGTAGAATTGAACCCATCACCTTTACAACTTGGCTACAACACTAGCCTACTGCACCCAGTATTCCCAGACAGACTCTCACCCAAGTCTCGTCAAGGCCTGAGTCTGATTAACATCCCTGATTGGATGATATTGGGTGTTTTCAGATGATTATGGATGTAGGCATGATTGCTGCTGTGACACATTATTTCATATAGACTATCAATTAAATGCTAAATGTGGGAGCATATAGCAAATTATACAAAAGAGCAAATTTGCTTCAGAATTTGCAATTTACCTTTTACCATCACTCCACAAGTCTGATCCCTGCCCCATCAGTAGGTAATCATTTTCCAGGTCCACGTTAAATGTTTCTTCACAGCTGGCATGAGTGATGAGTTCTCTGACTTGTCCTTCAATTACATCATCGCTTCCTAAATACAGAATGCATGATCCAGATGGAAGATTATTCTGACCACAGTTCAACATTTCCCAACACATTAGCTGTTAGCTACAGGTGGCTAGTGCCATGTGTGATTATTAAGTGTCAATTAAACTACCATTTCAAGGTTAAGTCAACACAATCCCACCCCACCATAAGAGGGAGCTGACTGGTGGTGTAACCTCAGAGTCACTACACCTCAGGTGAGGTTGAGAAGGTGTGAACTCTTGGTATGGAAATTGAAGTTGCAGTGTCATTGTCACTCTATTATAAAGTAGCCACCCAGCCAACTGAGATAACAAATCCTTTACTAAATGACACACTCGGCATTTGCAATTGAGGACATGTACCATCACAGACTGCTTACAGTGTAGAAGGAGGCCATTCAGTCTGTCATATCTGTGTCAGCCCTTTGCCGAGAATAGAATCACAGAATTATGGACAGTGAAGAAGGAGACCATTCAGCCCATTGTGTTTTCACCAGCTCTCTAAACATTTTGACATTGCGTCAACCTCCTGCTATTTCTCCTTAACCCTGCGTTTTATTTCAATTTAAATAATCACCTAATGCACGCTTGACCTTGGCTCCATCACCCTTCCAGGCACTTTTGGACCCTAGTTGCTCTTTGTGTGGAAAAATATTTTCTCACCTCCCATTTGCAAAACACTTTAAACTGGTGTGCTGTAGTTTTTAATCCTCTTCGGAGTGCAAACAGTTTCTCACAATCTCTGTTGTCCAGGCCTCTCATAATTTTGGAAACACCTATTAGTTGTCCTCTTAGCCTTCATCTCTCAAGGAAAACAGTCCCAAAATTACCAGTCTATCCTTAGAACTGCAGTTTCTCATCCCTGCAACTGTTCTAAACCACTCCTACACTCGCACTAATTAATTCATATCCTTCTTAAAGTGCAGTGCTCAGAACTATCTGATATAATCACATTGCAACCTCCCTGCCCTTTACTCTGTGCCTCTATTAATAACGTCTGGAATACAGTACGTTTTATTAATTGCACTCTTGTTCTGTCCTGTGGCTAGTAATCACTGTTAAACATATCTGCCCAGGTTTCTCTGCTCCTGCTCCTTGAGAATAGATCCCTTTCTTTTGTTCTATCTGTCTGCTTTGTACTAATGTATTATCAAATTCTTCTCCACATTGAACTTCATTTGCCACCTATGCACCTACTCCAGCAACTTGTCAATGTCCTTTCAAAGTTCTATACAGAGTCCCAGTTTGCAACTCTTCCAAGATAGCTTTGTGTCCCCTGCACAACAAAACCTAGATTATATATATTTATAAAAGATAACGCTTCCAATACTGACTCCTGGGGATCTCTGCTACAAATCTCTCTCCTGCTCAAAAATGACCCATTAAAAGCCTCACTGTGTTTCCTATCCCTCAGCTAATTTTGATGCCCATGTTCTCTCCTTTTTATCCATGAACTGACATTGTGGGTATTCCTACAGCACAATACTGCAGTGGTTCAGGAAGGCAACTCTCCACCACCTCCTCAAGGCTAATTAGAGATGGACAATAAATGCTGACCCAGCCAGTGACACTCATATCCCTCGACTACTTGTTTCAAACCTAATAGCATTAAAACCTCCAGGAAAGCAGTGTAAGGATTTCCTGTCTTCTTAAAGAGTGTGTTTATACTACCACTGACTTAATGCAGATCAAGGACAGCTGGATTCATCAAGGGCAGCTAGTTTTAAAGTTGTTAACGTTTTGCCTATAAATGTAGAACAACCTCGGTTATCCAAACATCAATTATCCGAATTTCGGACTATCCGAACAAGATCTCAAGGTCCTGGAGAAACACTATCCATTACCCAAACAATCAGTTATCCGAACAAAATACTCCCCCCCTCGCCCGTCTCTTTTGGATAATCGAGGTTATTCTGTACTGTGCCTTATACCTACCTATCATACCATGCCTGAGGAAGGATCAGACCTCTGAAAGCTTGCAACTTCAAATAAATGTGCTGGATTATAACCTGATGTTGTTTGATTTTTGACCTTATCCACCTCAGTCCAACTCTGGCATCTCCACTTCATTGTATGGTACAGTATTGTTGATAATACATTCCCTGCGTTATTACAACCACATACCCATGTGGAAAAGGATGGATTGGTAATTCCTTTGGATAGTGTACAATTTCCAGTGTTATGTGTAGTCAAATCTATATTTATGACTTTTCTTATTTAATATTCAAAACAAAAAGCTATAGCCTTTCTCACAAGTCTACTGGGATACTGTTTTGAGGTGTCTTTTTGAAGTCCATGTAGACCAACTCAACATCACTACCCTCATCAATTGCAACCTCTTCATAAAACTACAGCAGGACAGTTAGACATGATCTTCCTTTGATAAATCCCCATTGGCTCTTAGAAATTTAAACAAATTTTTACATCCCACTATTAATACGATCCAAATAATGGTTTCTAGAAGTTACCCTGTGACCAACATTAAACTGACCTGTCTGTATTTGATCTGGTTATCTTTACAATCTTTTTCAGACAAGGCTGTAAAGTTTGCAAATTCTAATGGCCTCTGGCCGCATCCCAGAGCCACAGGGAAGTCACTGCCAACGTCTCTTGCAGTTCCCATTCTCACTTCTTTCAATATCCTCGGATGCATCTCATCCGGTCCCAATGCCCGATCAACTTTGATTATTGACAACTTATCCAAAACTCCGCCTTCACCGATCTTAAATCCTTCTAGTGATTGAGTTGTCTCCTTGGTCATGGCCCAGGCTGCATCTGCCTCTATTTAATAATTCTGTCATGCCCGTTACCTCTTTGCATAAATCTCCTGCTTTGCCACTAATCAGCCGTACTTTTTTTTTTACCATTTACATACCAATAGAAGGCCTTGGAATTTTCCTGGAAGTCAGTGGCTCGCCTTTTTTTAATCTAATTCCTCTTTGCTTCTCCTATTTGCTTCCCCACCTCACTTCTGACCCTGCCAATAGTTAACTTCATTCCCAATTTTATTTCCTACAACACAGTTTTCTCCTTTTAACCGAATTTTTAGCTTCTCCATCACCAACAGAGCTCTGAATTTGTTTGCCCTTCCTTTCTCTTTTGAGAGAATATCCATGTAATGGATCTTATGCATCTCCTCTTAGAAGGAAACCCACTACTCAGCCACAGTTTGTCCTGCCAACCTTTCTTCCTATTTATCCAACTTGGTTCCATTCTTGCGCCATTGAAGTCCTCTCTCTGTCAGTCAATTACTCTGAGCCTGGATTGCTCATTAGCATCTTCCACCATGGTCCTCAAACTTATAAAGCGATGCATACTGTGCCCTAAGTCATGGACAATTACTTTACTTGGCCCACCTCATTTCCAAGATTCCGGTCTGGCAGCGTCTCCTTTCTTTCTGGATTTACAAATACTGCCGTAGGAAATTCTCCCGAGCACAATCTCAGAATCAAGAGCTTAGCGCTGGAAAAGCACAGTAGGGCAGGCAGCATCCGAGGAGCAGGAAAATCGGCATTCCCGATGAAGGGCTGTTGCCCGAAACGTCGACTCTCCTGCTCCTCGGATGCTGCCTAACCTGCTGTGCTTTTCCAGCACCATGCTCTCGACTCTGATCTCCAGTCCTCACTTTTAGATAGATAGATCACTTACAGTGTGGAACCGGCCCTTCGGCCCAACAGGTCCACACCGACCCTCCGAAGAGCAAACCACCCAGACCCATTCCCCTACATTTACCCCTTCACCTGACACTACAGGCAATTTAGTGTGGCCAATTCACCTGACCTGCACATCTTTGGACTGTGTGAGGAAACCGGAGCACCCAGAGAAAACCCCCGCAGACACGGGGAGAACGTGCAAACTCTACACAGTTGCCTGAGGCGGGAATTGAACCCAGGTCTCTGGCGCTGTGAGGCAGCAGTGCTAACCACTGAGCCACCGTTGCCACACTCTAGGAATGCCTCCCCTCCACTGTTCTTGACACTACCATTATTCCACCGGTAATTAATAAGAGCTGCTCCATTTCTCACAACTATCAGTAAGTTCCTTGAAGATTTGTGTCTCGACTTCGTTCCCACCAGTGAGTGGTCTACAGATTATACCAGACAATATAATTGCATCACCTTGGTTCATTAGCCAATTTGGTTCCAAAGAAACAAAGAAACTTTACAGCCCAGGAACAGGCTCTTCAGCCCTCCAAGCCTGAGCCAATCCAAATGTACTGTCTAAACTTGCTGGTTGCTGAACCCTGTGGGACAAGTTTTTCCAGAGCTGTCATCACGTCCTAAACCAAAAACGCGATTTCCTCTCCATTCTCATGAACATGAAAATAACTCACCTTGTTTTATGACAGACTTAACTTCCATTTCATAATAGATGTAATTGTCTCTCTTTTCCTTCTTTTTAAATGCTATTTTGTATACTAAAAGGGATGAAACAGATTTAAAAAGAAAGATGTTAAAGGTTGCTTTTTTTATCATAGCCAAGCTGAGACATCAGAAATAACTGGAGAGCATGCTATTGATGGCTAGAATCATAGAATCCCTACAGTGGAGAAAGAGGCTTTTCAGCCCATTGAGTCAGCACTGACCCTCTGAAGATATCCCACCCAGACCCAGACACCTACCTTATTGCCACAGCTATGGGTTTGCCAAGGCTAATCCACCTTTCCAAACAGCCCTGGATGCAATGGACAATTTAGCATGGCTAATCCATCTTGGACAATGGGAGGAAACCCACGTTGACACTGGGAAAACACACAAACTTCACACAGACAGTCACCCAAGGCGAGAATTGAACCCAGCTTCCTGGTGCTGTGATGCAGTAGTGCCATCCACTGAGGCAACATGCCTCTTTAGTTTAGAAATGTCCAAACAGTGGGGATGACCCCACTGTTGGGAGTTACGGAACAAGAGTTTTGGGGTCATGAGCATGCAGCTTCAACTGCCCAGCTGGTAGCTAGACATCTTCAAAGCTTGTATTTGTGTTGGTGGACATATGACCTCATCAATTGTTCCCCAATCTCTGACTCCGATAGCAAAAAAAACACCTGTAAAGAGGTAGGTTTGGTTGAAGGTGCCCTACTTAACA
The DNA here is from genome assembly GCF_004010195.1 of Chiloscyllium plagiosum. Lineage (NCBI taxonomy): Eukaryota > Metazoa > Chordata > Chondrichthyes > Orectolobiformes > Hemiscylliidae > Chiloscyllium > Chiloscyllium plagiosum. The sequence continues at coordinate 102,098,459 of NC_057717.1, read as the reverse complement.
ACTCAAGGCTCCCATTCCCCGCCTCCTCCGACCCATCAACACTTTAGCAGCCTATTTCACATAAGTCTGAAACATTAAAATGTGGTCACAACAGAAGAGTGTTAGAGAAGCACTGGCTGACCTATTACAGGTATTCCCCCGCTATCCGAAAATAGAGTGTTCCTATGAAACCTTTTGTAAGGCAATGGCACAAAGCAAAGAAGCACTAACTTAAAATGGGAAAAAATTCACCCTTTCTCGTGAAGGTGGAAATCCTCTTCGGATTTCTTTCAGTTAGCGAGAAAAGGTACTAATGTAGGTCTTTCATAAAAATGAAGTGGCTTAAAGTGAACTTCCGAAAAGCAGGGGATACCTGTAATCGGGTATGTGTCCCCCAAACCCTGCCCGAAATCTGCAAGCTTCAATCTGGACAGTCAGGGATCGATTTCAATTGTTTTGACTACCTCAAGTAAGAAGCAGATTGCTCCAAATGCATTCTGGGAGAAGTTAGACTGAGACTTTGCCGAGCACAGAATGTGTGACACATGAGTTTGGAGAGATACGTTTCAATGCTGAACACATACAACAAACTTGGCACAAACAGCTTCTCTGTCATTAACTTCGCAAGTTTTCTTCCTATGTTACTCATTGCTGTGTCCAGGAGTTTGATCCTCAGTTATGGGAGACTCCCAGACAATCAGGATAGTGATGGTGGCCGGGAGGGGGCAGTCATATCACAATAACATGAGCCTGGATCAGGGTAACAAAAGCTAGCCAGCACTATGGCTACCCTCCAATACAGTGGCCCCCAACGTCATCCTGTGATGGACACTGATGAAGTGTCACTTATTTCCTGACAGGGAAAGCATATTTCTTGTGAAGCAAACAAAAAATGGCAATTTCAAATATTTAGCAATTGGGTAGATTTAGTGCTCTTTGGTTGAGTTTGGTACCCTGAGATGGTGAAAGGGAAGGAACTGGAACAAAACCTTTGCATTCTTAAGAGACTATTTGACAAGAATCAAGAGGGCTTTTTTTGATCATTCATATTCTAAGCATAAACTTGTTTCTATTGATTTAACATCTCATTAAATTTGTCTAAATAATACGCATGAACCATAACCATTACAGTCGCAATGATCAACTGCATATTCAATGTTTGATTCCACAGACCCTTCTTCAGAATAATTCTGATGAAGGGTCACTGGATTCAAAATGTTAACTGTTTTCTCTCTAGAGATGCTGCAGGACCTGCTGAGTTTCTCCAGCACTTTGTGTTTGTTTCAGATCTCCAGCATCTGTTGTTCTTTGGTTTTCAATTAAATATGCATGGTTTATAACAAGCCATTTAGAGATTAGACACAAGCATTTTTAATGCAGTGTGTTGAATTTACCATAATCCGTTCCATGTTCACATGCTTTATCTTCACGAACACCTGGAGAGATACGTTGTTCAGGCAATTTAGCTGTTATACAACTGCCTGCAAAACAAAACCAGAATTTAACTGACATACAATTGCCTGAAAGAAAACAGAATTTAACTTATGTACAACAATCTACAAAAAAAAACAGAATTTAATTGATATACAACAGCCTACAAAAAAAACAGAATTTAACTGATATACAGCTGTCTACAAAAAAACACAGAATTTAACATATATACAACTGTCTGCAAAAATAAAACAGAATTTAGCTGACATACAGTTGTCTACAAAAAACACAGAATTTAATTGATATACAACTGTCTACAAAAAAAGAATTTAACTGATATACAACTGCCTGCAAAAAAAACAGAATTTAATTGATATACAACTATCTGCAAAAAAAACAGAATTTAACTGATATACAACTGCCTGAAAAAAAAAGAATTTAACTGATATACAACTAACTACAAAAATACACAGAATTTAACTGATATACAACTGTCTACAAATAAAAAACAGAATTTAACTGATATACAACTGCCTGAAAAAAAAGAATTTAACTGATATACAACAGCCTACAAAAAAACCCAGAATTTAACTGATATACAACTGCCTGAAAAAAAGAATGTAACTGTTACCCAACGGTCTACAAAATAAACAGAAAGTAACATTTGCATAATTTCTGTGTTCCAGTTCAGTTGTTTCGGATAATGCATTAAAATGAAAGTGCAAAGCTTTGAATAGTTAGCTGTCTTCACTCTTAAAGAGCTTTCATTAACAGGCAGGTATTCATAACTGTTACATAAATAATTCTTAGGTTTAAAACAAAAGCCGAAATTGCTGGAGAAAGTCTGCAGCATACATGAAGACAGAAAGCACAGTTAATGTTTCATTTGGACTCCAAACATTAACTTTGTTTTTTTTTCACCACAGATGCTGCCAGACCTGCTGAGTTTCTCTAGCTATTTCTGTTTTTGTTTCAGATTTCTAACACTCAGGGTTCTCTTTTTTTTTATTTTATAGTAATACTTAGGTTTAGTTGATTATTGTTTTCATTTGTTAGGGCTGAGATGGGAAGAGTGTACTTCCTATTCAATCCCATTAGTCCACAATGGGATAATAAATATTTTACTTGGTTCCTCATATGGTCAGTTGTATGCTTTCCCCATATCAAACTTAAAATAGAAAGATCCACTAATGAAGCTTCTTGAATACATTCAAAATTTATTTCAAGACTTATTCAATAACAAATATAAATCTATAACAAATGATATCATAAATATATAGAAATATAAATCTATATTAATGAAAAAATAAATGTTTATTCGAAATAACTCAACATAAGCACATTCAGGCATAACACATAAAGAGGGTAAGAGTAAATAAAGTGGATTTCTCTCTGAAGGAATTCACCATGGAGAGGAAAATACTTTGGCCAATAAATCTTAGTTCTTGAAGTGAAAAAGGTTGAGATTGAGATGGTCAGATAGCCGTTGTTTTGACATTCTGCCATGTATAGACAGGTATCAACAAATACTGACAGCCATCTCTGGGATCTGGGCAGATGCAGTTTGCTCAAAAATCTTCCACTTCCCCTTCAAGAGGACAAACTGAGTTCCCAATGACAGATCATTTTTCAGAAACTGAATTGGAAGCATTTACCTTCACCAGGCTGGTCACCACTGAAAATCCAAACAAAGTACTTTACTGAAAAACAGCTATAAAACTCAGTCATAAAAACAGCTAGATGTTCTCCCTGCAATGAGCTCAAGTAACCAAGATACACTATTATCTGGAATTATGTGGGGCTGAATCCCGTGTTCTTTTGGCTAAGTCCAAACTACATTGAGTTTTTGGAGGAATTTTTGTAGTGAAGCATAGCAGGTCTTCACACCTTATTGTACAAAACTTGCTACGTTAATTATCTACCCACATCGCATGCTGTCTCTCATGTCTGATTTCTACCCCATCTTATCACACACCATCCCCAGAATGATTCAGTACTCAGTGGATACCTCTTGTGCCTGCCCCATGTCAGAAAGGCAACTGAGCATATGGACAAATTTTAACAAATTGACGCTGCTCGTCCCTGGCAAAATCATAGAGTCAGAGAGAGGTACAACACGGAAACAGACCCTTAGGTCCAACTCGTCCATGCCGATCAGATATCCTGAATAAATCTAGTCCCATTTGCCAGCACATGGCTCATATTCCTCTAAACCCTTCTTATTCACAAACCCATCCAGATGCCTTTTAAATCTTACAATTGTACCTACCTCCACCACTTCCTATGGAAGTTCCTTCCTTACACGCACCACCCTGTGTGTGAAAAAGTCCCCCTTTAGATTGTTTTTAAATTTTTACCCTCTCACCATAAACCTATGCCCTCTAGTTTTGATTCCAATATCTGGGGAAAAGACCTTCACCATTCACCCTATCCATGCCCCTCATGATTTTATAAACCTCTATAAGGTCACCCCTCAGCCTCTGACACTCCAAGGAAAACAGCCCCAGTCTGTTCAGCCTCTCCCTATAGCTCAAACCAACATTCTTGTACATCTTTTCTGAACCCTTTCAAGTTTCACAACATCCTTCCAATAGTCATGGCACAACAGCCAAAAGACCATGCTACCCTTGGCACATTGTACTGTGGCTGATGCTCCCTTGCACGCACATTGTCATTCTCTCACACAAATTGCTGTTTAATCACCATTGCAGATACCTCACCTTCCTATGGCTACATTTTGTGTAAAATAGCCCCTTGATCAGCACAATCCTGTATCCAATATCCATTGTAGATCCATATCGTATTATTGTCCAGTCAGAGAACATCACATACAGCTAATCAATCGTATACTTTCAAATACAAAATTGAGCTTTTATTTCCAGACAGCTTATTAGAGATCCACTGGGGAGGTGATGGCCCAATATATTTTCACTTGACTGTTAATCCAGAGACCCAGGCAATGTTACAGCTTCAAATCCCACCAGAACACACACTGGAGATTGAACTCAACAAAAATCTGGAATTAAGAATCTAATAAAGACATTGTTGAAGGTCAGGGAAAGCCCATCTTGTTCTTTGATGTTTTTTTAGGGAAGGAAACTGCCTTCCTTACCTGGTCTGGCCTGTGACCATATAGAGGTAGACAAAATATGAGTGCATGGATAGGATAAATAGACAAGGTCTTTTCCCTGGGGTGAGGGGAATCCAGAACTAGAGGGGAAGAGGGGAAAGATATAAAAGAGACCTAAGGGACGACTTTTTCATGCAGATGGTGGTACGTGTATGGAATGAGCTGCCAGAGGAAGTGGTGGAGGCTGGAACAATTGCAACACTTAAAAGGCATTTGGATGGGTATATGAATAGGAAGGGTTTGGAGGGATGTGGGCCGGGTGCTGACAGGTGGGACTATATTGGGTTGGGATATCTGGTCAGCATGGACGGGTTGGACCGAAGAGTCTGTTTCCGTGCTGTACATCTCTATGACTCTATGACTCTTAACTGCCCTCTGGGATGGATATTAAAGCTGCCTCAGCCAGTGATATCTTCATCCCATGACTGAATTTTGAAAAAATGTCATGACCGTTGTGATGATTTGGCAGATACTTGATGCCAATGTCAATGGACGTGTGTGTGTGATTAGTGCCCATGGGATAATGCCCTGAGATGTTGTCCAGTGTCCATCATGGGGGTGGCTCAGAGAAAACAGCAAGCTGAATTTGCCAGGTACACAATCTGGTTTTCCTTTTTGGGTTTTCCCCATCATCGAGTTTGTTTGGCAAGTTTGCTAAGAAGGGAGTGTGAACAACAATGAGCCGCACTGTGGCATTAACAGTGTATTTCACAAGCGTTAATTCCAGTCAACTGGCATCTTGAGTCAGAATCTCGCCATGCTATTCTGACAAGCAGAAAAAATGGTGCGTGATGGTCTAGATGTCATGCCCGATTCTGCCATCCATCTCGCCAAAGCCTACATTGCTCAAAGCCCTATTAGGTTCCATTCATAATTTTCAATTGTTTTCAAGAGTTTCACTTTCCCTTAAAAATCCATAATCCTTCAAACTAAGTGAACAGAAATTGTTAAATATAAAGACATCATAAGTTACAATATCCAATTTTTTTTTTCATATCCATATCTCAAAAAGATTGCAGCAATATTTTCTTCTGGGAAAGATTTATTATGCTGATCAAAGTATTTTACCATTCCTCTTATCCTTCAATTACAATTTGCCTAAAATTGCAACAGGTCCATGGTAGAGCCATCTCCCAGGCCCTAGAATCCTCCCTGGATCATCTGGATAACAAGAAGACCTATGTCAGACTCCTATTGAGTGATTTTTGCTCTTCTTTCAACACCATAATTCCAACCAAGCTCATCTCCTAACTCTGAGACTAAGGAACTGTATTCCCCTCTCTGCAATTGTACCCTTGACTTCCAGACCCACAGACTGCAATCAATAAGGACAGGCAACAAAAACTCCCCCTTAAGACTGGTGCCCTAGATGCTTATGTACTCAACCCCTCACTCCTTACACACTCACAACTGTGTGGCCAAATTCTGCTCTAACTCTGTTTACGAGTTTGCTGACCACTGTAGTGGGTCGGATCTTAAACAATGATGAGACAGAGTACAGAAAAGAGACAGAGAGCTTAAGGGCATGTGCAAAGAGAACTATCTCTCCCTCAATGTCAGCAAAATGGAGGAGCTGGTCATTGACTTCAGGAAGTGGTGTAGAGGGCACCCCCCTGTCTGTATCAATGGAGCTGAGGTGAAGATGGTCAACAGCTTTCAAGTTCCCGGGGAGACGATCACCAACAATCTCCAACAATCTGTCCTGGTACATCCATGCTGGCGCAATGGTTAAGAAAGCACACCAATGCCTCTCCTCCCCCAGGAGGCTAAGGAAATCTAGCATGTCCACAAGGACTCTTACCAATTTTCACAGACGCACCACAGAAAGTATCCTATCTGGATGCATCACAGTTTGGTGTGGCAACTGCTCTGCCCAAGACAGCGAGAAACTACAGAGAGTTGTGAACACAGCCCTGTCCATCACACAAACCAGCCTCCCATCCATTGACTCCATCTACACTTACCACTTCCTCGGGAAAGCAGCCAATATCATCAAAGACCCCTCCCACCCCAGTTAGTGTCTCTTCCACCCTCTTCTGTTGGGAGGAAGATGAAATAATTTGAAAACACACAGCAACAGATTCAAGAACAGCTTCCTCTCTGTTGCTATCAGACTTTTGAACAGGCCTCTCATATATTAGAGTTGATCATCCTCTGCACCTTCTCTGTCGCTGTAACACACTATTCTGCATTCTGTTCTACTACCCTGATGTACTTATGGGAGGTATGATTTGTCTGGAAAGTATGCAAAACTCTTCCCTGTATCACGGTACATGGCAATAATAAATTAAAATCCTTCTTCAAAATCTCCTTTTTGATATAAAGTAGACTTTTGCAACCTTGCCTTAATTCTGGAAGAAGTTGTTCTTGATGCAATTAGAGCACAGGGACAGCAGCAAAGTGGGCCATTCAGCCCTTCAAGTTGAATTACGTCTTCACTTGGAAGGTCTTGATCTTCTTCCTCAGAAGACGGCACCTGTTCTCTCAGCCCTGCAGTATCGGTCACATCCCCTCCATATCTGCTCCAGTTATGCAGACCACAACATGAAAGGATTGTGTAGCACACTCTGGATCATCTACTATATACACCCCAAACTGACCCCAGCACTGGAGAGTCACCTTCATGAGCTATCATCTGCTTCACAATACCCAGGATGGAAGAATAGCTACTTTTCCAAACTATTTCATTAAATGCATTTTAAAACATGTCAAAGAATGATATATGCAAAGAGAAAATGTGGCTTTTTATAGCTTTCGGGTGACCAACAATCACCAGAGTTTGAACTCTTAGAGATGACCTTACTGAAACAGAATTCTTACAGGGCTTGACAATTTGGAACATTGCGTGCAATTCTGGTCCCCTTCCTATTGGAAGGATGTTGTGAAACTTGAAAGGGTTCAGGAAAGATTCGCAGGGACGTTGCCAGGGTTGGAGCGTTTGAGCTCGCTGGAAGAGAAAGCCATGGACTCCAGTATGAATTCTGCCCATCAACTAATACTCCTGTGTTCGACATTGTTGTCACTCATGTATGTATGGCTATACTTCATATTCATAAAACAGGCTGGGGCTATTTTCCCAGGAGCGTCGGAGGCTGAGGGGTGACCTTATTGAGATTTTAAAAATCATGAGGGGCGTGGATCGGATAAAGAGACAAAATCTTTTCCCTGTGATAGAGCAGTCCGGAACTAGAGGGGAAAGGTTTACCGTGAGAAGGGAAAGATATAAAAGGGTCCTAAGGGGCAACTTTTTCTCACAGAGGGTGGTAGGTGGATGGAATGAGCTGCCAGAGGAAGTGGTGGAGGCTGGTATAAATGCAACATTTAAAAGGCATCTGGATGGGTATATGAATAGGAAATGTTTGGAGGGATATGGGCCAAGTGCTGGCAAATGGGACTAGATTGGGTTGGGATATCTGGTCAGCATGAACAAGTTGGACCGAAGGGTCTGTTTCCATGCTGTACATCTCTATGACTCTAAGCTTGATGCTGACAGGTTTTTCTCTGCTGGCTGGAGAGCATGACCTGAGAATGAAAGGCTGGTAATTTAGGACTTAAATAAGGAGACACTTCTACCCTGGTCATGCTCCTGTTTTATGAAGATGAAGTATAGCCATACATACATGAGTGACGACCATGTCTAACACAGGAGTGTCAGGTGGTGGACAGAATGCAGGCTGGGGTCAATGGCTTTCCATTACACAGTGACAATGCTCAAAGGAAGGAGCTATACTCACAGGCAGTGCAGGTTAAAGAAATTTAACAACAATGTTAAATTCCATCTCCATCACTGGAAGTGGAATCCAGCATAAGAACAGGATCTAAGTAGATTGGCTACGACCCATGTACACAATTACTAAAATGCTCTGCATTCTCTGGGGTATTAAAACTGATGTAAGTCAAGTTTGCACTAGAAACCAAGGCATCACAAATGGTATATCTACATCAATTGATGTTAACATGAAAGAAAATATCATCCAACAACAATTGCATTCCCGGGAATAATAGCACCACATGAAACTTTTAACGTAGATTACAGCCTGAACATAATTAAATGAAAAAATATACCCATATAAATCTAATAAAACTGAATCTTACCTTCTGCACATCTGCAAACATCACCTTGACAGATTTTGCTCAGCATGGAACTCCTTTCATTGACATTGTAGAATTTAGTGCAACTGTTCTCTGCATGAAGGTAATGAAATTGACATAAATATAGCGTAGCTGTATTAAGACAAGCAATATGAACTACTCACCCTCAACGTAAAGTACGAAAACTGACTTCCTAATAAAGCCTCTCTGAAAATCATGAATGGAACACCTTGATTATGAACCCAAAATTTACTGTGTGCAAGAATAATCATGTAAAGTTTCTTTGTCCTGAGATAGAAAACAATTATCAAATTTAGATAAATTCATTTCACAATTAATACTTAGAGATTCCTAACTTTAGCATACCTCCTTTTTTGAGAAGTGAACTGAATTTTATCATTTTGTCAAGTCAACAAATATTTTAATCTCCACAATTGAGTCTATTTCAAAAACCTTTAATTGTTTTTTATATAGCTGTCCTGTGTTCATTGTCCTACTTTTCCTTTGACATACAATTTTTCAAGCAACTTTACATTTTCTTTCTTTCTTATGTTAACTTGGTTTCCCTTGGGTGGAAATCAGTAATGTAGTCTTGCAAATACTTACCTGTGTCATAATATTCGTAAATCTTAACAGAAGCTGGTTGTATAAGTCCGACTTTGAAGAACTGATGTACTTTAAATCCGAAACAAGTTTCTTCTAAGTGTGAAACCTGTTTGTGATTTGGAAGAGAAAATCAGAACACAATTGATCAATTAAATAAAGTCCCAAAAAGCTGCTCTCTCATTGGACTGGTAGCAGTTTAACCCGAGGGTCACCATAACTCAGGCAAGAGGCAAAGTTGAACACAGAAACATAGAGGATAGGAGCAGAAGGAGGCCATTTGGCCCTTTGAACCTGCTCTGCCATTCATCACCATAATTGGTTGATGTCCAACCCAACAGCCAAATCCTGCTTTCTCCCCATAACCTTTGATCCCATTCCTCCCAAGTGCTGTATCTATCCACCTCTTGAACACATTCAATGTTTTGGCATCAACTCCTTCCTGTGGTAATGGATTCCACAGGCTCCCCACTCTTTGGGTGAAGAAATGCCTCCTCATCTCCGTCCTAAATGGTCCACCCCGAATCCTCAGAGTGTGACCCCTGGTTCTGGATGCACCTACCATCAGGAATATCCTCCCTGTATCTACCCTGTCTAGTCCTGTTAGAATTTTATAAGTCTCTGTGAGATCTTCCCTCACATTTCTGCGCTCCAGTGAAAACAATCCTAAACTAGTCAATCCCTCCTCATACATCAGTCCCACCATCCCCGGAATCAACTCAGTAAAGTTTAGCTCCACTCCCTTGAGAGCGAGAGCATCCTTCCTTAGAAAAGAAGACCAAAACTTCACACAATATTCTAGGGGTGGCCTCACCAGGGTCCTGTACAACTGCAACAACACATCCCTGCTCCTGGACTTGAAATCTCTTGCAATGAAGGCCAACATACCATTTCCCTCTTTATTGCCTGCTGCACCTGAATACATACCTTCAGCAACAGGTGTACAAGGACACCCAGGTCCCACTGTACACTCCCCTCTCCCAATTTATACCCATTCAGGTAGTAATCTGCCTTCTCATTTTTGTTTCCAAAGTGAATAACCTCACATTTATCCAAATTATACTCCATCTGCCATTGATTGGCCCACTCACCCAACCTATCCAGATCATGCTGAAGGACTTCTGCATCTTCATTACAGTTCACCCTCCCACCCAACTTGGTATCATCTGCAAACTCTAAGATGTTACACTTTGTTCCCTCATCCAAGTAATTAATATATATTGTTGAGAAAGAGTATCCTGCATGATCATCTCAGCCAGTGAGGGAACTGGACCTACATTGTTGGTATCAATGTTGCATCTCAAATCAGACATCCAGCCAACAGAGCTAACCAACATACAGTTAATAAAATTTAGCTTAATGGATTAGTTCAAATATGTGAAATGAAGGAAATGGTGCAGCAATATTGGAAATGCAATTCACCTGAAGAGTGTTTCAGAAGTGTTAAAGATAGACAAAACGTTGACAAAACCTTATACTATGCATGCATGGTTGAAATGTTCAACACCATTAAAACTCAATTGTTAACACAATCCGAATTAAATTCTAATTTGATCAGAATAGCTTCTAACTTCTGAAACCTAGTGACAAAAAAAAATTAAAATCCAACTCATTAGCATGGTAGATGGTAAAGTTCTCAAATTTTTCATTTTGAGCTTCAGTTTAAATTTAGCAGAGGAGAAAGTGAGGTCTGCAGACGCTGGAGATCAAAGTTGAAACTTTATTGCTGGAACAGCACAGCAGGTCAGGCAGCATCCAGGGAACAGGAGATTCGACGTTTCGGGCACAGGGCCTGTGCCCGAAACGTCGAATCTCCTGTTCCCTAGATGCTGCCTGACCTGCTGTGCTGTTCCAGCAATAAAGTTTCAACTTAAATTTAGCAGATACTTAAGAGAAGGGGCTGACTACGCTGTACAAGAGATGACATCAGTAAGGGAGTGGTGTGGTTAGCTCAGCTGGATGGATGGTTGGTTCAGAACGCAGAGTGATGCCAACAGTGTAGGTTATTTCCCACACTAGCTGAGGGTACCATGAAGGACTTACCTTCTCAATCTCTCCCTTTACCTGAGGGATGGTGAGCATACAGTCAGAATTTGGTGAAATAAATACTCTTCCTTAGTAAGATGTGCAAAGGAAGTAGAACCAGAGCATTTTTCTTGCGTTGCTGGAGCAGGTTGTTCATGGATCATTTGTCACAGACACTCAAAGTATCTTACTGACAAACAGTGGAGTCTTTTGTACCAAACAGGTTAATAGAAATGAACAATGCTTGCATATCATTGTTGTTAAAATGATGTTGCTCACTTCAATGCAAAATACATAGTCTGTTGGATGATGTCCCAAAGTTAGAGCACGGATCAGATTAGGGTTAATTTTTTAAGCTTTCCCAATCTGGGAGCAACTAAGCTGGTAAACAACTAAATGGGGCTGTGTGGGTTTCCTTACCGGGAGTACACCAGCTTAGAAAAATTCAAAATGACCAACACAGCTACAAACATTTTGGGACCAAGTGCCAACATCTTTCTTTTTTTGTGGAAATGTAAGTAGTTTCTTACCGAATCCAAATAAATAATCAATGATCCTTGAGCTGATAACGCCTTGTCTAGTTCAAATCTTGATATATAGGTATCGACTCCATTTTGAAGCTGGAAATAAAGGTTAATAAATTATTGGATAGAAACATATTGCAACAATGTTAAGGATATAGAACTAGATTTGAATGTTCAAGGGATGACGTGGTTGTCAGATCACTTGCTCCATTTTTATATGTAATCAGGTAGACAGCTCCTGTCTCTGCAGAGGACATAAAAATTCTTAAGATCAATGATCTCCAAGAGAATATTCAAACTGAGTTCAGTCATAAATGAAAATATTGTCCCAGTCATGGCTGCCACCATCAGATACATTCCTACCTCAACCAACAGCATTTATATCTTCTTCAACTTGTGTGCCCACTCAGGAAATTAAGGGACATGGAGATCACAAGAGGAGATCAAGTCAAGGTCAGCCGTGACCTTATTGAGTGGCAGCACAACGTTGACATTTCAAATGGCTGACACCAGCCCCCACTTCTTAAGTTCGTCAAAGACAAATTGGTCATTTGTTGGGCTGGTTGCAAGAGATCCTGCTGTGAACGAGTTATGTAATAGCTTTCTATTGTTTGAAGCGATGCAGTTAAGTGAAACACTTTGAGATATTTCTCAAAGGTCACGAGGTTGCAAAACTAAGAATTAGGAGCTTGAATAGGATGAAAAGACCCTATGGCCTATTCTGTCAGACAACATAATCATGAATATCTATTTAAACTGTACCTTCCCTCACTGTCTTCTTATAATTCCCTCAATGCCTAAATTTCACTCTTGAATCCCTCCCAAATAAATGGCCATCCACAGCTGTTTGCGAGGACACCTCCAAAAATTCACAACTCTCGAGTAAAGAAATTTCTCCCCAACTCAGGCATCTGAATGGCTGACCACTTATCTGAAGACAATGCTCTTCATTCAGGGAGACAGCCTCTCCACATTTACCCCACCAGCGACTCAAACAAGGTGACCCACTATAATGAGATCATCTCTCACACTTCCAAAGCTATTGGCCATTCTACTCAATCTCTCATCACAGGATAGCCCTGTCATCCCCAGGAATCAATGAACATTACACATTATGGCTTTGTTAACAAGGACACTGGAAGTCTACAGAATTGTACACCAGGGCGCAGACTCACCAAAGCTCAGAACATGAGCCACAAAACATCCTTTCTCTCATAGTTTAAACTCTTTGTAATAAAGGCCAAGTTATTAGCTCCCTTTATAACTTTTTCGCTGCATGGCCATTCACAGCTTTGTGCACAAGGAGAACCGAATCTCCTCAAATATCAACATTTACTAGCTTGTCATCTTTTTTAAAAAAAAATGTATTCTGGTTTCCTTTCTTCCTATCAGTGTGGTTAATCCACGCTTACCCATTCACTTCCAAAATACATTCAATGAACAGTTTCCCCAAGTTTCTTTTTGTTCTTCCAGATTATACGAAAATTGGAATCCCAATAGTAACTCCATACCTTTGACACAAGGTGCCCCCATTTTGTGTTTTACGCTCTGATTATTGTTAGGGAGACCATAACTATTCTTACAATTGCTACAGAGAATGCTGGAGAAACTCAGCAGGTCAGGTATCATCTGTGGAGAGAGAAACATTCAATGCCTCAAGTCCCATATGACCTTTTTTCATGACAGACTCGAAATGTCAACTGTATTTTTTAAAATCTCTTCATAGATGCTGCCAGAGCAGATGAGTTTCTTCAGCATTCTCTGTATTTGTTTCAGACTTCCAGCATCAGCAGTGGTTTGTTTTTATAACTACACCTAGATTTGTTGTTCTACATTATTTCTCAGCTCCACCCATACTGATTCAGCATGGAGGCGGGGTGATCATAATATGGTTGAATTTACTCTGCAAGTTGAGAGGGAGAAGATAGAATCAGAGGTAACAGCATTACAGTTGAATACAGGCAACTGCAGAGGCACGAGGGAAGAGTTGGGTAGAATTGACTGGGAGAGGAGCTCAGCAGGAAAGACAGTGGAACAGCAATGGCAGGAGTTTCTGGAAATAATTCAGGAGACATGGCAGGGATTCATCCCGAGGAAAAAGAGGCATGGTACAGGGAGGATGAGGCAACCCTGGCTGACCAGGGAAGTCAGGGATAGCATAAAGCAAAACAGAAAGCATATAATGAGGTGAAGGGCAATGGGAAACCAGAGGATTGGGAAGCTTACAAAAACCAACACAGGGCAACAAAAAAAGAAATAAGGAGGGCGAAGATTAAGTATGAGGGTAAGCTAGTCAGTGATATAAAGGAAGACTGTAAGAGTTTCTTTAGCTATACAAGGGGCAAAAGAGACGCAAAGGTGGACATTGTGCTGCTGCATAATGATGCTGGTGAAATAGTAGTGGGAAACAAGGAAATGGCTGAAGAACTGATTCATTACTTCGGGTCAGTCTTCACAGTGGAAGACAGGAGTAATATCCCAAAAAGTTCAGAGAGTAGGTGGGCAAAGCAAAGTATGGTGGTCATCACCAAGGAGAAGGTGCTAGAAAAACTGAATGGCGTGAAGATGGATAGGTCACCTGCACCAGATGGACTACACCCCAGAGTTCTAAGGGAGATAGCTGAAGAGGTAGTGGAGGCTTTAGTGGTCATCTTTCAGGATTCGCTAGAATCAGGAAGGGTCCCAGAGGACTGGAAAATTGCTAACATGATACCCCTGTTTAAAAAGGGAGTAAGGCAAAAGATGAAAAATTATAGACCGATTACCCAACATCGATCATAGGTAAGATCCTGGAATCCATTGTGAAGGATGAGATTTCTGAATACTTGGAAGTATATGTAAAATAGGGCAAAGTCAGCATGGTTTCATCAAGGGGAGGTCCTGTCTGACAAATCTTCTGGAATTCTTTGACGAAGTAATAAGCAGGTTAGACCAAGGAGAGCCAGTGGATGTAATCTACTTGGACTTCAAGAAGGACTTTGACACGGTGCTGCACAGGAGGCTACTGAGTAAGATAAGGGCCCATGGTGTTAGAGGCAATGTGCTAGCCTGGATAGAAGCTTGGCTGTCTGGCAGAAAGCAGAGAGTGGGGATAAAAGGGTCCTTCTCAGGATGGCAGCCGGTGACAAGTGGTGTTCTGCAAGGCTCAGTTTTGGAACCACAACTTTTCGCTTTATACATTTATGATCTAGATGAAGGAACTGAGGGCATTCTGGCTAAGTTTGCAGATGATACAAAGATTGGAGAGGGACAGGTAGCATTGAGGAGGCAGGGAGGCTGCAGAAAGATTTGGACAGGTTAGGAGATTGGGCAAAGAAGTGGCAGATGGAGTACAATGTGTGAAAGTTTGAGGTCCTGCACTTTGGTCGGAAAAATAGAGGCATGGACTATTTTCTAAATAGGAAGAAAATTCAGAAGTCTGAAGTGCAAAGGGTCCTGCACTTTGGTCGGAAAAATAGAGGCATGGACTATTTTCTAAATGAGGAGAAAATTCAGAAGTCTGAAGTGCAAAGGACTTGGGGTTTCTAGTCCAGGATTCTTTCAAGGTAAACTTGCAGGTTGAGTCAGTAGTTAGGAAAGCAAATGCAATGATGGCATTTATTTTGAGAGGATTTGAATATAAAAGCGGGATGTACTTCTGAGGATCTATAAGGCTCTGGTCAGACCATATTTGGAGTATTGTGCACAGTTTTGGGCCCCATATCTCAGGAAGGATGCACCGGCCCTGGAGCGTGTTCAGAGGAGATTCACAAGAATTGTCCCAGGAATGAAAAGCTTAACATATGAGGAATGTTGAGGACTCTAAGTCTCGACTCACTAAGGTTTAGAAAGATGAGGGGGGGGATCTAATTGAAACAGACAGAGTACTGAATGGCCTGGACAGAGTGGATGTTGGGAAGATGTTTCCATTGGTAGAAGAGACTAGAACCTGAGGGCACAGCCTTAGAGTAAAGGGAAGACCTTTTAGAACTGAGATAAAGAGAAACTTCTTCAGCCAGAGAGTGGTGAATCTATGGAATGAATTGTCACAGAAGGCGATGGAGGCCAGGTCATTGAATGTATTTAAGACTGAGGTAGATTGATTCCTGATTGTCAAGGGAATCAAAGGTTATGGGGAGAAAGTGGGAGCATAGGGTTGAGAAACTCATCAGCCATGATTGAATGGTGAAGCAGACCCGATGGGCTGAATGGCCTAATTCCTATGTCTTGTGGTCTTATGTCAATTTTCCAGATTAAGATCCTCTCTAACCTACTGTCTTGATCTCATGCTTTATCACCACGGTTATTCCATATGCCTTTCAACATTGTATTATTGCTTTCATCCCCAGTCTTAGTTACTCTGCAATCACATGTCAGTAATAGCTACTGGGTCAAAACATTTTATCTCTATTTTTGTAATTAATGCACTCTTTTTTACTCATTAACAGAATTAGGGCATCGCGGGCTAGCTAGCATCTCTGAGGAGATGCTGGAGATCAGATTTGAGAGTGTGTGGTGCTGGAAAAGCACAGCAAGTCAGGCAGCATCTGAGGAGCAGGAGAATCGACATTTCGGGAAAAAGCCCTTCATCAGAAATGAGGCCTACTCCTCAGATGCTGCCTGACCTGTTGTGCTTTTCCAGCACCACACTCTTGACTCAGCTAGCATTTATTGCCCATCCCTAATTGGCCAGAGGGAAGTTAAGAGTCAACCACATTGCTGTGGGTCTGAAGTCATGTGTAGGCCAGACCGGGTAAGGACAGCAGTTTCCTTCCCTAAAGGACATTAGTGAACCAGATGGGTTTTTCCAACAATCGACTTATGTTCATCATTAGATTCTTAATTCCAGATTTGAATTGAAATAAAATTCTGCCTTCTGCCGCGGCTAGACTCAAACCTGGGTCACCAGAATGTTATCTGGGTCTCTGGTTTAACAGTGTTGAGCATGCGTTGCTGGAAAAGCACAGCAGGTCAGGCAGCATCCGAGGAGCTGGCAAAATCGACGTTTCGGGCCGGATCCCTTCATCAGGAATTCCTGTTGAAGGGCTCAGGCCCGAAACATCGATTTTTCCTGCTCCTCGGATGCTGCCTGACCTGTTGTGCTTTTCCAGCAACACACTCTCAACTCTGATCTCCAGCATCTGCAGACCTCACTGTCACCTCTCTGGTTTAACAGTCCAGTGATAATACCACTCGGACATCACCTCCCCAGCATTCAGATAAAGCAACATTAATGTTGGTTATGATATAACATAAGCTTTTCCTGTTAAATAATAATCTTTTTTTTTTACCAAATCAAGGTCTGCCAAATCTGGAGAAAATCCTGTCAGCATGGAGATGTCTGCAATGGCCATTGAGGAATCTGCATCACCACGATACCTTGCAAGAGCACATTATTACAATTTTATTTACAAGATTAGCATTTTTAAAAAGTGACAATTGTCAGAAATCAGCAACTTTTATCAAGAGGGTTTGAAGATTGTCGAACATTCTTTTTTCTGATTTTAAAGACATTCCTTTTGGCAATAATTTATCCGTAAAGACATTGTTTTTCAGAATTGTAAATGCTACAAAATTAGATATTACTTTTTAATTTTAAAGAAAAATATTGTTAAAAAAAAGGCTTCTATTTGAAGATAAAAGAATACCAAGAAATAAGAAATTGATTTCATCGAAGGCAGGAGGTCAACCCAGGCAGTCTTCCCCACTATATCTGTTAACCAGACAAGTAGCTTAAAACTCTAGAGGAGTCAAGAGAGATGGTGACTTGTCAAGATGAGGTATCATATATGTGGAATCTAAGTCCATGGGGAAATGTAGGTTTCAGTTAGACTAGCTTGAGGACAAGGGAGAGCTAACTATCTCCACCTCATTGTCAATGGCATTACCATCAGTGAATCAACACCATCATTATCACACAAGTCTTATCAACGACCATAAATGTAGATTGTAATTAATACACCATTTTTATTTATTCATTCGCAGCATTAGGGCATCATTGGCTAGCCAGCATTTATTAGGAGAAAGTGAGGACCCCAGATGCAGTCTTATCTGGTTACAAGAGCAGGGCAGAGATTGAGAATTCTGTTGATGGCCTGATGACTCCTGAAAGTCTGCCCACTATCTACAAGGCACAAGTCAGAGGTGTGCTGGAATACTGTCCACTTGCTTGGATGAATGCCTCTCCAGCAAGACTGAAGAAGTTCATCGCCCCTGAGAGAAAGCAATGTGCTTGATGGCACTCCATCCACCACCTTCAATGCTCACTCATTCCACCATCGGCCCAAGTGGAAACAATGTGCACCAACTGTAAATCGACAAGAGCAAATCACCAAGGCTCTTTTGACCTCATCTTCTAACTCCAAAACCACTAAAGGCTCAAGAGAAAGGGCAACAGGGACAGGGGTACACAATTAGCTACAGGCTTCCCTCCAAGGTAAACACCATCCAGACACATGACTATATTGAAGTTCCAATATTGCCAGTGCATCAAAATCCTGAACTCTCTCCCCAACAGCACAATGATTACATTACAATTACACCAATCTGAATGCAGCAGTTCAAGAAAGCAGCTAATATGAGGGCTAGGTACTAAGGATGCCATCTGTATCTTAAGTTAGAACAGTTTCATTGTTATGGAGGAGTGGAATCCTGACTGGAGAAATCGAAACATGGAATCGAGACAGCACCCTGACTAAAAGCAGGTTTTGGAGATGAGGTGTAAGTGTGTAAGGATAGAGGGGCTCAATTGCAATTGTATTAAACAAGTTGACGAAACACCCAAGGACAGTGAACATTTTACAACGTCATCTAGCATGGAAACCAGGAAAGCAACTTGCCTGGTCAGCAGATGTATGAGAATGGCGTGATGGGTCACAGAAGATGGGTCCAGTGGACAAATTATATTTGAATCATCAGTGAAAAGAGAAAGAAGAGAAACTAAGATAAAAGTTCAGAGGTCGGTCAATAGAAGGTTTGCTTTGATGAGCACCAAGGAAGGAGATGAGCACAGCCAGGTCAGTGGATGGCTTCACTGTTAGTGACAGTAGTCTATGAGCTCCTCATACATAATTGAGCGATGGAGCAGGAGCAGAGAGTTTGATCGTAATTAGATAATCTTTGACTTCATGTGCAAAGATTGTTGATTTTATGAGGAGTAGTTCAATTGACAATGCAAGACTGAACCAATGTTAATACAAGGTTTTAAATATGTGTATTGATTATTTTCCATCCAGAAACTTGCCCAACTAATTTCTTTGACAATATCAGGTCTCAAATGTAATCAATGTATTGAAATCAGCGTTTCTTACTGAGCACAGACGGTTATCAGCAGAGAATTCAGAGCATCTTGGGGTCGATGTGCTGTACCAATGCAAAAGAAAAAGTTATTGCAATTAAGAACACTTCAATTCACAATTATGTACTCAAATGTGGATAAAGGATCAATTAAATTGTACTTATGTTATTCTTTTCCTGATCTAAGGTCATTCTGACAGCCAATCCAGTAATTATAAGGATTAGCCACTATTGTAATAAACATAGTCACCAGTGAAACCCAATTAGCAAACATCAAAGACATAAATGTCAGATCAGCAGATCTCAGTAATGATTTGGGAATAATATTCACCAGAAAACCAGTGTCACTGGGCCGAATTCCTGTAACTCCCTCCCCAAATAGTATTTCAACTGCAGCAGTTAAGAAAAGCAGATCACCATCATTTTCTCAACAGCAATTACAAGTAGGCAATGGACTGTAGCATCATCATCAAGGTTATATCCCAGAAGAGACTTAAAATAATAAAGCTGTCGGCTTCCTGGTATGGGTAAAGATTCTCCCACATCTATCCTGTCAAGCCTCTTAAAAAGAAATCAATTCTCACCCTTCTAAAGACCAAGGAATGTATGACTGGTCATGTAAAAAAAACGCTACAATAGAATACAGGTTGTCATTAATGCAATGGAAGTCTAATGGAATAAAGAATTTGCACACACTCGTGATCAGACTTAAAGGTCATTGAGAAGAAACAAGGACTGTAGGGTTGAGGGACATTAACTACAAAGTCTCAGTTGGAGACGTTGTTGGCCTTGGGGACAATGAGCGGTAATGATAGGTTTAGATAAATCAGACAGAGAAAGCCTTTACAGTGTAGCTAATGGTACAAGGCCTTGAGGGCACAGATTAAAGGTGCCAAATCCTCAAATGCTTCACTTCATTAGTGGTGCTGAGTTCCTTCAGGGTCAAGAACTGGCTGCTAGGCTCCAGTGGGGAGACTGGGAACTGCACTACCTTATCAAACAAAACACACAGCTCCTCAGAACGTGTGCAGTCTACATGCTGGTACAAATGGCTAAACAGACAAAATAAAAGCTCATCAATCAATATGGCTCGATTTTCAACAAATCCCAAGAAGTTTTTTAATGTTCTTATAATGAATCTTTGGGGATTTGCCAAATTGCATATTGAAAGTTCAATTCTTCCCAGCCAAATAACAAGCTCCTAACAGGGCTCAATGGACCATTTATTGGTATTGAAGAGGTCCCCTATTCCTAAACCCCAAAAAAATTTTGAAAATCTCATACTGTCCCAGAAATCTCAGAATCCCAAGGCAATCTTGGGGCCATGATTTTGAAATCATGACCACATTGGTATTTGAAACTCCAGAGTCAAAAAGTGTGGCACTGGAAAAGCACAGCCGGTCAGGCAGCATCTGAGGAGCAGGAAAGAGTCGACGTTTTGGGCGTAAGCTCTTCATTAGGAATAAGGGGGTGGCCCAAGGGGGCTGAGAGATAAATGGGAGGACGGGCGTGAGGCTGGGAGAAACGTAGCTGGGAATGCAATAGGTAGGTGAAGGCGGGGATTGATGGTTATAGGTCGGAGAGCAGGGTGGAGTGGATACATGGGAAGGAAAATAGACAGGTAGGATCGTTCAAGAGTGCAGTGCTGAGTTGGAAGGCTGGATCTGGGACAAGGTGGGGGGAGGGGAAGTGAGGAAACTGACATTGAATCCAAATCAAGGGGCTGGACAGAATTGCTGAAAAGTTGCTTGAGGAAGAACATTTTCTTCACAGCGTACAAACAGGCAGCAGAATTAGGCCATTCAGTCCTTTTGAGATTATTTTAACAATCAGCAAGACCCCAGCTGATCTGCGTGAGTTTCGGAATCCATGTTCTCATCTGCTCCCAATAAGGTTTGATTCCTTTGCCTGACAAGAATCTATCCATCTCTACCTTAAAAGTATTCAACGGTTGTGACTCAAACACCTTCTGAGCCACAGAGTCCCAAAATTAAACAGTCATAGAAAAAAATATCTTCATTTCTGTCTTAAAAGGTCAATGCCTTGCAATCCCTTCCAAAAAAAAACCTTGCAAGAACTGTAACAAACACTACATTGGACAAACAGGCAGAAAACTAGCCACCAGGATACATGAACATAACTAGCCACAAAAAGATATGACCCATTCTCATTAGTATCTTTACACACAGATGAGGAAGGATACCACTTCGACTGGGACAACAAATCTATCCTAGGACAAGCCAAACAGAGACATGCGCGATAATTCCTAGAAGCATGGCATTTCAAGCGGAACTCTATCAACAAACACATTGACCTGGACCCCATTTACCACCCCCGAGAAAAAGAACAGGAAAAGACATCACCCTAGGAAATGACATCACCAACCCAAGGAAACCTAAATACATAAATAGAGATCAGGCCATACCCACCAGTGCTTCATCCAGAGGCTCACTGATTATGTTAGCTAGTATGGTGGCGAAATGTCTGAAAACGAATCTTCCAGCTCAGTGAGCAAACTTACATCCAGGTCAGTCCCTAATTTTTAAACAGTGTTCCTTCGTTCTTTCCATGTCCATGTTGTGAAGGCTATTCAGGATATTTTAAACATCTATCAAGTCACCTCTCTCTTTTCGAAATGAAAGCAAGCCTACTCTCTCCAAGCTTTCCTCAAAAAACAACCCACTCATTCCAGGTATCAATCTAAACCTCACCTGAACTGCCCTCCACACACTTACATCCTTAATGAAATAAGGAGACACGGTATTTGAGAGTCTCTACATTGCCCCATATATCTGAAATGTAACATGCTTAGTTCAAACCTTTTCGTAACAAATGAGAGCATTTCATTACCCTTCTTCATTACTTACTGCACTTGCATTCGAACATTTAGTGACTCATGCATGAAAAACCTAGATCACGCTACATTTCAGAATTTTCCATTCATTGTATTATTTGCTTTCTTCCTGCTAAAGTGAACAACTGGCCAGCTCATTTACGCTATCTGTACCCATCTGCAACCTCAAGTCTAAACCACCAACATCCCACTGTCTCCATCACTGATGCTCTGTAGCAGCAGTGTGTACTATCTACAAGATAGACTGCGGAAATTCACCTAAGCCCCTTAGGCCGCACCTTCCAAACCCAAAACCACTTCCATACAGATGGATAAGGGCAGCAGACAGTTGGAAACCCCACCTCCTGCAAGTTCCCCTACAAGCCACTCACCATCCTGCCTTGGAAATATGTTATTATTCCTTCAGTGTCACTGGGTCAACATCCTAGAATTCTCTTCCTAACAGTGTGCCTGGATACTACACAGACTGCTGTGGTTCAAGAAGGCAGCTCACTGTCAACTTCTTAAGGGCCACAAGACAATAAATGTAGGGTCAGCCAACACATTGAGGGTGGCATGGTGGCTCAGTGATTAGCCCTGCTGCCTCACGGCGCCAGGTTCCTAGCCTCGGGCAACTGTCTGTGTGGAGTTTGCACATTCTCCCCGTGTCTGCGTGGGTTTCCTCCAGGTGCTCCGGTTTCCTCCCACAGTCCAAAGATGTCCAGGTCAGGTGAATTGGCCATGCTAAATTGCCCGTAGTGTTCGGTGCATTAGTCAGAGGGAAATGGAAGTGGGTGGGTTACTCTTCAGAGGGTCGGTGTGGACTTGTTGGGCCAAAGGGCCTGTTTCCACACTGTAGGGAATCTAATCATCAATGAATTTTGTTCTTTAAAGTCCTCTACAGCACAGACTTTCCTACGTTTCTTTGTGTCATCTACAACTTTAGCTACTATGCCTTAGATCTCTTCATCTCAGTCACTGTGTTGAAGCTGAGGTCCTAGCACAAACTTCTGTGGTACTCCATTTGAATCATAAAATCTCTACAGTGTGGAAACAGGCCCTTCAGCCCAACAAGTCCACACCAACCCTCCGAAGTGCATCCCATCCAGACCCATCCCCCTACCCTATTACTCTACATTTCCCCGAATGCACCTAACCTGGACAAAAGTATGGGACAATTTAGCATGTCCAATTCACCTAACCTTCACATCTTTGGACTGTAGGAAGAAACCCACACAGAAATGGGGAAAACGTGCACACTTCACACAGACAGTCGCTGGAATCGAACCTGGGTCCCTGGTGCTGTAAGGCAGCAGTGCTAACCACTGAGCCACTGTGCCACCCATCTACCCACTTGTCAAATCAAAGCAGTGCTGGCATTTGTGGAGACAGAGTTGGATAGAGAGGGGCAATGAAATGGACAGAACTGCTCCTTAGACAACTGCAACAGACTGGCTCCCTCTATGCCTCAGTGACCCTTACGCTTTAATAACTGTCTGTCAAAGCATTATACAAGATGAAATCTACTCTTCCTTGGAGGGACATTGGTCTCTCAAAGGTTTTATAATTGATTACATTTATCATTCAGCTTCGAAAGTTATTCCCAGAGACAAGCAATTCTTTACTGAATGTCTCAAACCATTATGTCCCCCTCTTTTCCATTTGTCCACAGTCAAACCTTTCTCTGGCCATGAGGTTCCTTTGCTTCTCTGAAAATGTTTACCATTCCTGGAATTATTGTACTTCATTGAGGAGATCTTCAACTGCCTCATTCTAGTGAAAACTGGGCAGAATTGATGGCTAAATCCTTCTGGGACATTCACTGTTTATCTCTTACCCTGAAATTATTTCAACATCACTTTGTTTTGCAAAGGCCCAACTGTGAGACAAACCCAGGCAATAACACCGCTCGTTTTTCCAATTCCTTTATGGGATGTGGAGGAGCCAGTATTTATCACCCACGCTGAATTGCGCTTCAGCTAAACCCGCTGGTGTCTCAGAGGATAAATATAATACTGTGTGCATGTAAGCAACACCAGATTTTTCCCACATTAATGTACCAGATGGCTTTTAGATATGGTGGTCTCAAGGTCACTATCATTTACTCTAGCTTTTCAATTCAAATTCATTTCATGAATTGAACTTAACTCTCCACTCTGTTCAGATTATTGTCCCAGAACATAACAAATATAGATATTTTCTGTATCAACCCATTCAGAGATGTTATTCTGGAACAGGTGGGACTTAAACCTGGATCTTCTGGCTCAGAGATAGGGACGTTACCACGGTGCACACACGGGCCCTCAATTATAGCTATTACATATCAATTAATTGACAGGGTCGTATCCCTGAGACCAGGATCCAATCTATTTTAACTATTAAGCAAGCAAAAATTTCACGTATTTCTCAACAGATGTAAGAATGACTTTTACCATTGCTCTATTGCTCATTTGGTTCCGCTGCAGTTAATTGTGGGAAGTAATGATCTTAAGATAGTCAGCACACAGCTCACCTTGAGGTATCTCTTCCACACTTACTCTCACATCAAATTTCTTGCATTCTTTTACTTGTTTGGACAACAGAGCGTGATAGCTAGTTAGAACCTGCAGAGTAAAAGCAGAAACAATGGCCATTCATAAAGCAGTAAAGTCATTGAATCACAGAGGTCTATTGTACAGAAAAAGCCCTTCGGCCCATCACATCCGTACCAGTCAATAGTACGCACTTCACTATTGTAATCCCATTTTTCAGCATGTATCCCATAGCTTTGTATGTCTTGGTATTTCAAGAGCAAATCTAGATACTTCGTAAATGTGATGAGGGTTTCTTTGCCAACCCTTACAAGCAGTGGGTTCCGGATTCCCACCAACCTCTGGGTGAAAATGCTTTTTATTCACATGTCCTTTCAACCTGTTGCCTCTTGATTATTGATCCCTCCACCAAGGGGAATTTTTCCTTTCCGTCTAGACATGTGAAATAATAAAATCAATCCATGGACAGCACGGTGGCTCAATGGTTAGCACTACTACCTCACAGCGCCAGGGACCTGGGTTCGATTCTAGCCCTGGGTGACTCTCCATGTGGGTTTGCTCTGGCTTCCTCCCACAGTCCAAAGATGTGCAGGTCAGGTGGACTGGCCATGGGAAATTGCCCCATAGTGTCCAGGAATGTTTAGGTTAGGTGGCTGGATTGGCTATGGGAAATCCAGGGTTATGTGGATGGGGTGGGATGCTCTTCAGAGTGACAGCATTGACTCACTTGGCTGATTCTACAAATCATCTTTCCTATGTGTTGTCCATCAGGGTATGGTTAAAGTCAGTTGCTGTGCATATGCCCTGCAATTGTCCATGAAGCTTAACCTTCTGATGGATTGATTGGCATTTCCTGAATCTCGCTACAACTTTTTTTATGCATTCGGGGGCGTGGGCGTCGCTGATTAGGCCATCATTTATTGCCCATCCCTAATTGTCCGCATGGTAATTAAGAACCAACCACATTGCTGTGAGTCTGGAGTCACATGTAGGCCAGACCAGGTAAGGATGGCAGTTTCCTTCCTTAAAGGACATTAGTGAACCGGCTGGGATTTTCCCAACAATTGTCATAGCCGTCAATAGATTCTTTAACTCCAGATTTTTATTGAATTCAAATTCCATCACCTGCCGAATGTGAACCTGGATTGCCAGGACATTACCTGGGTCTCTGGATTAACAGTCCAGTGATAATACCACTGGGCCATTCTCTCTCTCTCTCTGACTCTAAGCTAAGCATAGGAGACTGAAGGGGCCAAATATTATTATCCAAATACTTACCAAGAAATGTTATGCTGGATAATGCCTCATTTAAATCAGAGATGAGCCGCTACAACTGAAGTGAGTACCATAAACCAGTCACCATCACTCCCCTGAGCTACGTTGACAATGTGCAGAGGAAGCAGTGGCATCATTGATGCATCCACAGATGCTTCCTGCCGCCTGCCATGACAGAGGTTTTGTCTGCATGTACCGGTGACCATGTTTAGCCTTATGGATAAACCAAGGGAAGGTGAGGACGGCAGATGCTGCACGTTCAGAGCTGAAAAGCATGGCACTGAAAAAACACAGAGGGTCAGGCAGCATCCCAGGTGCAGGAGAATCAACATTTCAAGCATAAGTCGATGCTGATGCTGTGTGTATGGGTTGTAGGGACCCAAGGCAGAAGATGAAGCATTCTTCCTCCAGTTGGCGGGGTGGTTTCGATTTGGCGGTGGAAGAGATCCAGGACTTCCATGTCCTTGGGGGTGTGGGAGGGGGAGTTGCAGTGGTTGGCCACAGGGCGGTGGGGTTTTTGGTGTCAGTCTGTTTAGTAATACAATTGTTCTTTGTAGAAAGTGAGATGATACAAGAGCTCTGGTCTCAATGCTGTAAAAAGGTAACAGGGTGAATGTGTAAAAAGAATTCATGACTGAGAAAATGAGCTTGTCAAAAAAGATGGTAAATGGTGTCAGTCTGTTTAGTAATACAATTGTTCTTTGTAGAAAGTGAGATGATACAAGAGCTCTGGTCTCAATGCTGTAAAAAGGCAACAGGGTGAATGTGTAAAAAGGATTCATGACTGAGAAAATGAGCTTGTCAAAAAAGATGGTAAACCTTTTCCCTCAAAAAGGCAGGGTGGGGGTGACCTGAATGATACCTGCATGATGGACTACTGTATTAATGGCACTGCATTTACAAAAATGAGACATACTTACTTTCACTGTTCCTTGTCCTTTTCCATTTGCTTGTATTGTAAATTTTTCAAGGGCACTCATCTGAAATATGAAGAGTGTAGATTAGCCATTCAACCTGACATTGCACTTATTTAACATTTAAAAAAGGAGCAGGAGGAGGCCACTCAGCCCTTTGAGCCTGCTTCAGCATTCAATATGATCATGGCCATTTATCCAACTCAGTTCTCTGTTACCTGTGTTATAGCCCTAAGTACTGTATCACAAATATTCAATATGTTCTGTGGTAAAGAATTCTAGAGGCTCATCACTCTCTGAGTGAAGAGACATTCCAAAAGGGTTAACATAATAAAATTGAAGGAAGAAACTATACGATAAAGTGACGTAACACTTTAATTCAATCTATGATTGGACAAATTAGAAATGAAAAGAAAATTATAGAAAAGCTGCCTAGTGCTCTTTTGTTCTTTGTCTTCAGAATGTGACTGAATGGTAAGGGCTGAAAAATGGAGGTGGTGAGGGGGTCCTTTTCATGACCTGAAGTGGTGGTGAACATGTGTGTCCAAGAATCCAGATTGCAAGTTAAGAATCATAGAATCACTGCAGTGTGGAAACAGGTCCTTCGGCCCAACAAGTCCAAACTGACCTTCCTAACAGTAACCCAGCCAGACCCATTCCCCTACTTGACTAATGCACCTAACCGATACATCCCTGAATGCTATGAACAGTTTAGCATTGCCAATTTACCCTAAACCGCACATAGAGTCATAGAGCCATAGAGATGTACAGCATGGAAACAGACCCTTCAGTCCAACCCGTCCATGCCGACCAGATATTCCAACCCAATCTAGTTCCACCTGCCAGCACCTGGCCTATATCCCTCCAAAACCTTCCTATTCATATACCCATACAAATGCCTCTTAAATGTTGAAATTGGACCAGCATCCACCACTTCCTCTGGCAGCTCATTCCTACCCGTACCATCCTCTGTGTGAAAAGGTTGCCCCTTAGGTCTCTTTTATATCTTTCCCCTCTCACCTAAACCTATGCCCTCTAGTTCTGGACTCCCTGACCCCAGGAAAATTTGCCTATTTACCCTATCCATGCCCCTCATAATTTTGTAAACCTCTATAAGGTCACCCCTCAGCCATCTTTGGGTTGTAGGAGGAAACCCACACAGACTCAGGCAGAACATGCAAACTCCACACAGACAGTTGCCCAAGACTAGAATTGAACCCAGGCCCCTGGCATTGCAAGGCAGCAGTGCTAACCACTGTGCCACCCCTGATTAAGGTGAAGCATTGGAGAGAATGGAGTTCTTACTGCTCTTGTCCATCTCATTGGTAACTGTTACAATATTGGGAATCACAGTCAAATTAACTGTAATGAAATGTGTCTTGCAGATAATGCACAATTCATTCTCAGTGCAATCGCGGTTGTGGACAAATTTCCCTCTCTTTTTACTTTCCCCCTGCACAGACCTCTGAAGTCTATGCAAGGCAGTGACTTCCAGAACCTGTCAAAATGCATCAGCACACCAACTGGGGTGAGCAAAGGCTCTGAGATCTGGTTGCAATGTTGATTTGCTGGGATTGATACTGAGCCTAAAGTCTGAGTGCCAAACAAGCAAGCTGCTTTGTCTCTGGCACTCAGCACTTAAGTGATGCACAGTTAAGGTGTACGCATGTGCTGGCATACCACTTGAACCTCATGAATGCTGGAGAGGCCTTGGATGAGGTAGCAGGTGAATTAAGTCAGGCAGGGTCTTATCCAGTCTTAGCTCTGACATTGCAGCCAAAGTGATAATCTAGTTCTGGTCTTGTTATAAGATTCAGGCCAATTCTAACAAATTAAGGCTTCATGGTGTCAAATCAGCAATAGCAGTATCACAGAAGGTCAACATGAGATCATAAGAAACGGGAGCAGGATTAAGTCACTGAGATCACAGCTGATCATCTCTTCAGTACCATTTTCCTGCATTCTCCCTGTTTCTCTCAATGTATTTAACAGGGAGGGATCTGCCATCTCAGTCTTGCTGACTCAGTCGAATCTCTGGGACAGGACATTTGGAAGCTCCATCACCTCTGAATGAAGGAATTCCACCTCATTAATTGCCTGCCCTTATTCTGCCAAGGAGGAATTACTGGGAATTTTCTTGTTAGAGGTAGTCATTGCTAAGTATTCATAGCATCATAGAAACCATGCAGTGTAAAAGAGGCCAGTTGGCTCATTAAGTCTGCACTGATCCTCCAAAGAGCATCCCACCCAGACCCAGCCCTTACCCCTGCATTTCCCATGGCTAATCCACCCAGCCTGCACATTCCTGGACACAATAGGGCAATTTACCATGGCCAATCCACCTAACCAACACATCTTTGGACATTATTCATTGCAGAAATATGACATTCCGTTGGTTGGTCAGCAGTAAAGAGACTGAGTCACCTGACAAAGTTAAAAGTTGAAACATTATATTATCCTAAGACCACAGACCTGAAACACACTCAAGGAGCTGAATGGCCCATTCCTGCTTCTGTGAAGCATAAATAATTACTTTCTCCAGTCTTATCAGACCTACTGAGAACTCACATTTCACGGTTTTTATTTCAAAAATCCAACATTTTCAGAATGGGGTTTTTGAAGGTACTGTTGTAGGAATCTAGAGGCCTGGCCAAATGACCTCGAGAGATGAGTTCATTTCTTGCTGTAGGAAATATATGAGATGCTTTGTGAAGGTTTCCACTCCCCTACAGTGACAAACCTGGTACCTCACCATGCAGTTGGCTGGCTGAAAATTGTACATCCGTTACATGCCATCGGAATTTGACAAGAATTCCTTTTTTGTACACAATAAAACTGTCAACTCCTGAGCCAGTCAACACAAAATTATTGAGCAAAACAGGTTTTAAACATCATAGCTTCTGAAAACATATATGCAATATGAGTGCCATGCTTCTAGGAATTCCCTGGCTGTTCTTTGTTTCGCTTGCCCTATAATGGTAGTGTTGTCCCAGTCAAATTCATGTTGCTTTCGTGAAGTGGGATGAATGAAGATGCTGTGAAGCCTAAATGCAGGCGCAGACCAGGAGGAATGAATGACCCATATCGTTACTGCCCACTCAATGCAATGTAACGCAAAGTTAGTAAATACACTTCTATAGTTTGGAAGCAAAAATACTATACTGAGAAACAGACGCAAAAGCAAAATTACAATACTTATGCTCAAACCAACAACAAGCACAAATCCCCAGTTAGGGTGCATCAAAAAGAATTGCTTTAAAATAGGATTTATGTGATAACTCACCCTTTCTGATTTTGCCACATATTTACTTGTTGAGTCAAAATGCCAACTAACTGGTCTGTTCCTGCCGGGAATGAGTACCTTGACATCCAAGTCAATTTCTTTCACTTCGGGAATATCCATCTGATACTTGGCAAGAGCTTGTAAAGCAACCATTGTCGCCTAAGGCAGGGTGGAAAGAAAAAAATGTTAGAGGAAATTGAGAAGTAAAAATTTTAAATTGCTTGCTTAAGAAATATTTTATCGCTTGGGTTCAATTTAACCTCTCCAAGAATAATCAAGAAATTTCAGAACAGACAAAGTAAGCAGTGTTCCAGTTCTAATTTGGGAGTGCAGGGGATAAAGGCATTAAATCTTAAAATCTCATAGAATCACATTAATCCAAAATCAATGGATAAGTCTGCACATTACAAACAATAGACAATAGCAATAAACAATAGGTGCAGGATTAGGCCATTCAGCCCTTCGAGCCAGCACCTCCATTCATTATGGTCATGGCTGATCATCCACAATCAGTATCCTGTTCCTGCCATATGCCCATAACCCTTGATTCCACTATCTCTAAGAGCTCCATCCATTAGCTTTCTGTTATTCCTTAATGGGCTGGAGGCATCACTGGCAAAGTCAGTCTTTGTTACCAAAATTTGTGAGAAGATTTGTAGCTCGGGTGCTCATTGCTGTGGTTCTGTTCGCCGAGCTGGAAGTTCAGCCACTCTCAGACAACAACTCACCAGAACGAAGGACCCGATACCCACATTAGCATAACTAATGTAGTGTACAAAATCCCATGCAAGGACTGCACAATACACTATATAGGACAAACAGGAAGACAGCTAACGATCCGCATCCACGAACATCAACTAGCCACGAAACGACACGACCAGCTATCCCTAGTAGCCACACACGCAGATGACAAGCAACATGAATTTGACTGGGACAACACTACCATTATAGGGCAAGCGAAACAAAGAACAGCCATGGAATTCCTAGAAGCATGGCACTCATCCACAAACTCCATCAACAAACACATAGATTTGTTACCAAAAGACAGCTAGGCTTCAGAATCTGTGGTAAACCACCTTCTTGAACCAGGTGATGGAGGGAGATCCACAAAGATGTCAGAAAGGGAGCCCCAGGATTTTGACACAGCCACAATGGTGGATATACTTCTGAGTACGTTAGGGTGTACCACTGGGTAAAGAATTTATAAATGTGGTGCTCCTTTGCAGTTCCTGACTTTGTTCTCGGAGGTACTGAAGGTCGCAGGTTTTAAATAAGCAATGCAGTGACGACTTAAAGTCGTTTTAAACAACTTCACACTTTGGAAAAGCTCAGAACTAAATCATTTCTTCATCATAAGGATGCCATGAACTTGCTCAAAGGGACACTCATCAGCTAACACAGCATGATAGAGTTACAGACACATGTACAGCAAGGAAATGGTCCCCTCAGTCCAACTTGTCCATGCTGACCAGATATCCTAAATTAATCTAGTCCCATTTGCCAGCAGTTGGCCAATATCCTTCTCAGCCCTTCCTAATCGTGTACCTATCCAGATGCCTTTTAAAAGTTGCAATTGTACCAGACTCTAGCACTTCCTCTATTAACTCATTCCATACACGCACAACCCTCTGCCTGAAAAGGTTGCCCTTTTAAATTTTTCCCCTCGCACCCTAAACCTATGCCTCGCATTCTGGACTCCCCAGTCCTGGGGAAAAGACCCTGGCTCCCACACTCCTGATGAAGAGCTTATGCTAGAAAGGTTGACTCTCCTGCTCCTCAGATTCTGCCTGACCAGCTGTGCTTTTCCAGCACCACACATTTTGACCCTGGTTACTCACCCTATCCATGCACCTCCTGATTTTATAAACCTCTATAAGGTCACCCCTCAGCCTCCAACGCTCCAGGGGAAATAGCCCCAGCCTATTCAACCTGTCCCAATAGCTCAAACCCTGCAACCTTCGCAACATCCTTGTAAATCTTTTCTGAATCTTATCAAGTTTCACAACATCCTTCCTAAAGCAGGGAGACCAGAATTGAACGCAGTATTCCAAAAGTGGCTGAACCAATGTCCTGTACAGCTGCAACATGACTTCCCAACTCCTGTAGTCAATGCACTGACCAACAAAAGCAAGCACACCAAACATCTTCTTCACTTCCTATCTACCCACATTTAAGGAGCTATGAACCTGCACTCCAAGGTCTCTTTGTTCAGCAACACTCCCTAGTCCTTACCATTAAGTGTATTATTCCTGCTCTGATTTGCCTTTCCAAAATGCAGCACCTCACATTTATCTAAATTAAACTCCATCTGCCAAACCTCAGCCCACTGGCCTATCTTATCAAGGTCACATTGTTCTCTGAGGTAACCTTCTTGACTGCACACTACACCTCCAATTTTGGTGTCATCTGCAAAGTTATGAACTATCCCTCCGATGTTCACATCCAAATCACTTATATAAATGACCAAAAGCAGTGGGCCCAGCACTGATGCTTGTAACAGATTGCTGGTAACAGGCCTTCAGTCTGAAAAGCGACCCTCCAGCACCAACTGTTTTTTTTTGCTTATTTAATAAAACCTGGTAGTAATAAACAAAAAAAAGCTCCTAACAAATAAAACTGAGTTTCATCATTCAGTATAAGCAGATCAAATTCTTATTTGTTCAGTACAGTATATCAGCAACATGAAATGGTGATGGTTATTGAATCCAAGTTGAGAGTGTGTTGCTGGAAAAGCACAGCGGGTCAGGCAGCATCCGAGGAGCAGGAGAATCGACATTTTGGCCATAAGCCCTTCATCAGGAATGAGGTTTGTGAGCTGAGGGGGTGGAGAGATAAATGGGAAGGGGGGGTGGGCCTGGGGGGGTAGGTAGCTGAGAGTGCAATAGGAAGTGAAGGTGTCCTCACTTTCTCCTTACTGAATCCTATATCAATTTGCCAAAATCAGATGCATGCACTTTGCACATTTGGACTTAGATTGCTGATCTGACAGCATTGAGGAGCTGCTGCAGCATCAGAAAATCCATTCTTTTTGAAATAGAATATGATTGCGACCACGTGCACTGGTTTAATTGTAAAGTTTCCATTGGAATTCAATGATGGAGATGAGCTGAGTGTAGGCATTTCTGCTAACTCTCAATTCAACTTTGCAATTCCCAACAACATGTTTGGGGTGTAGAATTATACCATCTCAAATCTGGGCAGAGGTGCTCCAACCCTTTGCAAATGGTGGAAATATGTTACTCACTACTATCCCTATCACTTGTACCACAGCAACCGTGGAGAAAAGGGCTAACTGACAACATTGCAGAGGTGGGTGGAGTGTGTCAAGAGTAAGTGATTGTGCAGGTCAATACGTAATTTCTTTTAATGACTGGCTCAGAAAACACTGGCTGGGCATTCATTGCTGTCCACAGGCTCTACTGCTGTTAGGTAATGACCACGCTTTCTCCGGGTGACAGAATTATTGTAAACCTCCCAGATCGTGGACATGTCTTCGAGATGAGGGCAAGCCCATGCATCCATCCACAGCAGTGTGAAACTGTCCCCCTTCACCACACTTTGGGATTCTCTGGGCGTTCTGGTTAACCCTGCCCCACAACCAACATCAACAAAAACAAGCACCAAATTGTGATTTTGTTCAAGTTCATCAGATCTGGTGGGTCATATGTGCCACAATAGTTTGAAAACTCTGTTCTCCAAGATTCTTGCTAGACGTTGCTAATTTTCCAAAGAGTTTGTTACAAACGTAAAGCTGTATTGAGCAACCTGTGTAGTGCTAAAGCCGCCTCCATATTCACTCCTTCGAGACAACCATTTCACTAATTTGCCGGCTTTGTCGAATTCCTTCAACTGCACAAGAGTGAGAAGGGAATATCCTGTGGCCTCAATCGTGTACAATGAGTTAGCACCGTCAGCGTCGGCCCAGTATGATTGGTCTAGAAGGTGTAAGAGAAAGAAGTAGTTAAAATGGTGATCTTTTGGTATCCTTTCCTTTATTGGTCAGAGTACTGAGTACAGGAGCTGAGAGGTCATGTTGCAGCTGTACAGGACATTGTTTAGGCCACTGTTGGAATACTGCGTGCAATTCTGGTCTCCTTCCTATTGGAAAGATGTTGTAAAACTTGAAAGGGTTCAGGAAAGATTTAGAAGGATGTTGCCAGGGTTGGAGGATTTGAGCTACAGGGAGAGGCTGAACAGGCTGGGGCTGTTTTCCCCTTGAGCGTCGGAGGCTGAGGGGTGACCTGATAGAGGTTTATAAAATCACGAGGGGCATGGATAGGATAAATAGACCAAGTCTTTTCTCTGGGGTGGGGGAGTCCAGAACTAGATGGCATAGTTTACGGTGAGAGGAGAAAGATATAAAAGATTCCTAAGGGGCAACCTTTTCACGCAGAGAGTGGTATGTGCATGGAATGAGCTGCCAGAGGGAAGTGGTGGAGGCTGGCACATTTGCAGCATTTAAAGGGCATTTGGATGGGTATATGAATGGGAAGGGTTTGGAGGGATATGGGCCGGGTGCTGGCAGGTGGGACTAGTTTGGGTTGGGATATCTGACCGGCATGGACGGGTTGGACCGGAGGGTCTGTTTCCGTGCTGTACATCTCTATGGCTCTATGATTATGACCACCACCAAGTTGAGAGGTCTGTACTTTTCTTCTGTCGTCCCACTGGTAACAATGAGTCTTTAAATTCTTTACCCACAGTTGTCAATATTAACAATTATACATAATTTCCAGAGATGTGATTGCACAATCTGCAGAAAATGGGACTTGAAAAGAGGCTTCCTGGCTCAGAGGTAGGGACACTATCACCCCACCACAGATCAAAATCGGCAGGTATGATGTAGTGGGTATCACAAAGACATGGTTGCAAGGGGATCAGGATTGGGAGCTGAATATTCAAGGATTTACATTCTATCAAAAAGGTAAGCAGGTGGGCAGAGGGGGTGGGGTTGCCTTTTCAGTAAGAAATGAAATTAAATCAATAGCAAGAAATAAAGCAAGGTCAGATGGTGTAGAATCTGTATGGGTAGAACAAAGGTTAAAATAAAAATGGAGTTGGAGTTCTGTACAAGCCTCGAAACAGTAGTCAGGAGCTAGGGCACAAGATACACCAGGAGATAGAAAGGATGTGTGGGAAAGGCAAAGTTACAGTTATCATGGGGGATTTCAATATGGAGACTGGGAAAATCAGTATGGAAGAGGATTGCGAGAAAAGGAATTTGTGGAATGTCTCCAAGATGGCTTTTTGGAGCAGCTTGTGGTGGAGCCCACGAGGGAACAGGCAATACTGGATTTAGTGTTATGCACTGAGGCAGACTTGATAAGGGAGCTTAAGGTGAAGGATGGCTCAGAAGTAAGCGATCATAATATGATCGAATTTTGTCTGCAATTTGAGAGGGACATGGTAGAATCAGAGGTAAAGGTATTACAGCTGAATAAAGGCAACTGCAGAGGCATGAGGGAGGAGCTGGGTAGAATTGACTGGGAGAGGAGCCCAGCAGGAAAGACAGTGGAACAGCAATGGCAGGAGTTTCTGGGAGTAATTCAGGAGACACAGCAGAGATTCATCCCGAGAAAAGAGAAGCATGGTACAGGGAGGATGAGACAGCCATGGCTGCCTAGGGAAGTCAGGGATAGCATAAAGCCAAAGAGAAAGCATATAATGTGGCAAAGGGCAATGGGAAACCAGAGGATTGGGAAGCTTACAAAGACTAACAGAGGGCAACAAAAAAAGAATTATGGAGGGAGAAGATTAAATATGAGGGTAAGCTTGCCAGTAATATAAAGGAAGATTGTAAGAGTTTCTTTAGATAGCAAAGAGCAAAAGAGAGGCAAAAAAGGATATTGGGCTGCTTGGAAATGATGCTGGAGAGATAGTGGGGAGCAAGGAAATGGCTAAGGAACTGAATAATTACTTTGCATCAACCTTCATGGTGGAAGACAGGAGTAATAGCCCAAAAACTCAAGAGGGTGAGGGTGCAGAGCTGAGTATGGTGGTCATCACCAAGGAGAAGGTGCTAGAAAAACTGAATGGCCTGAAGGTGGATAAATCACCTGCACCAGATGGACTACACCCCAGAGTTCTAAGGGAGATAGCTGAAGAGATAGTGGAGGCGTTAGTGGTCATCTTTCAGGAATCGCTAGAATCAGGAAGGGTCTCAGAGGACTGGAAAATCACTAACATGACACCCCTGTTTAAAAAGTGACGAAGGTAAAAGACAGAAAATTAGAGACTGATTAGCCCAACCTCGGTCATGGGTAAGATCCTGGAATCCATTGTGAAAGATGAGATTTCTGAATACTTGGAAGTGTATGGTAAAATAGGGCAAACTCAGCATGGTTTCATCAAGGGGAGGTCATGCCTGACAAATCTGCTAGAATTCTTTTTGGAATTAATGAGCAAGTTAGACCAAGGAGAGCCAATGGATGTTGTCTACCTGGATTTCAAGAAGGACTTTGACAGGATGACGCAAAAGAGGCTACTGAGTCAGATAAGGGCCCATGGTGTTAGAGGCAAGGTGCTAGCCTGGATAGAAGCTTGGCTGTCTGGCAGAAAGCAGAGAGTGGGGATAAAAGGGTCGTTCTCAGTATGGCAGCCAGTGACAAGTGGTGTTATGCAAGGCTCAGTGTTGGAACCACAACTTTTCACTTCATACATTAACAATCTAGATGAAGGAACTGGAGACATTCTGGCTTGGTTTGTAGATGATGTAATTGTGATTGTCTGTGTGGAGTGTGCACATTCTCCCTGTGTCTGTGTGGGTTCCTCTGGGTGCTCCAGTTTCCTCCCACAATCCAAAGATGTGCTGGGTAGGCGGATTGACCATAGTGTTCAGGGATATGTAGAGTTAGGTGCATTAGTCAGGGGTAAATGTAGGGGAATGGGTCTGGCTGGGTTACTCTTTGGAGGGTCAGTGTGGACTTGTTCGGCTGAAGGGCCTGTTTCCACACTGTAGGGATTATATGGATAATCTTTCAACTTGGACAGTTCACTTAGCTCATAACATATCATTTCCAAAAAGTGGTTTTGAAAGACAACTTTCCAATAGTGCCCTTTCAATGAACTTCATATAAGAATATAAGAACGAGGAGCAGCAGTAGGCTGTCTGGCCCCTCGAGCCTGCTCCACCATTCAATAAGATCATGGTTGATCTTTTCGTAGACTAGGATCCACTTACACGCCCTCTCACCATAACCCTTAATTCC
Source organism: Chiloscyllium plagiosum (assembly GCF_004010195.1). Classification (NCBI taxonomy): domain Eukaryota; kingdom Metazoa; phylum Chordata; class Chondrichthyes; order Orectolobiformes; family Hemiscylliidae; genus Chiloscyllium; species Chiloscyllium plagiosum. Next base: position 102,061,356 of record NC_057717.1, on the reverse strand, counting down.
TTTACTGATCAAAAAATGATCTTTCCTAGCTTTAAATACGTTCACTGAGGAAGCCTCAGCTGCTTCCCTGGGCAGGGAATTCCACAGATTCCCAACCCTCTGGGTGAAGAACTTCCTCCTCAATTCAGTCCTAAACCTGCTCCCCTTAGTTTTAAGGCTATGCCCTCTTGTCCTAGCTTCACCCGCCAGTGAAAACAATCTCTCTATTCCCTTCATAATTTTATATGTTTCTACATGATCTCCCCTCATTCTTCCAAATTCCAATAAATATAATCCCAGTCTACTCAGTCATTCCTCATAAGCCAACCCCCTCAACTCCAGAATATAATGAACCTCCTCTGCACCCCTTTAATAAAAAGGTCTGGTTTCATCTCAGTATGTCAAATGAACCAATTTTAATAATCATTTGGACACAAGCCCTTAAGAAATATTAATAATGAAAGCACATTCATAGAAAATGTGATTGAGTCATCCATTTCAAACAAACTAGGTTTTTATAGTTTTCTCATGAGAAAAAGCCCCTTGAAACATAACTTTATAGAAAAAGTTAAAAATCACACAACACCAGGTTATTGTCCAACAGATTTATTTGGAAGCACTAGCTTTCGCAGCCCTCCTTCTACATCAGGGGCAGTACTCTGAAAGCTAGTGCTTCCAACTAAACCATTGGACAATAACTTGGTGTTGTGTGATTTTTAACTTTGTCCACCCCAGTCCAACATCGGCACCTCCACATCATTTTTAGAAAAATGTACATTAGCAACATTCAAATGCATTGTTAAAGAGATTGTAAAAATCACTATTAGAGAATGTAAAAATCACTATTAGAATTCCATCAGAAAAATGCTGCTGCTGAATTCTCCTTTTGCACAAGAGTTAAAGATTCTGGAAAAACAAATCATTAGCCTCCTGGATTGGACTTTTTAAAAATTAGGAAGAAGGATTTCAGTGAACAACGAATACTGACTTAAAAATGAAATTTGTTTTTGCTCTCCTCTAACCAACTCCCTTGGACACAAAAGCAACAGATAGACCATGCTCAAGATTCCTACTCAGCTGCATTCCAAAACAATGAATAATTATAAACCATTATCCTGCTACTAACACACCAAAGTGCATTCCTGACTGGTTCCACAAAGTTAAAATGTCATATTCCTTGTCACTAATAAAGCCCAGGAACATCATCCCTCTCCATCTCCTCCCTGTCATCGGGAAGAATGTTACATACAACATTAGTCCTACAACAGCAAGAACTCTGAGGTTTCTAGGATCCAGGAGAGGCTCTTTAAGAGACTTGCCATTCTAACATCAACTTATTTCTCTCAAGTACTGCCCTCTAGCCTGATAGCAGGGTGTCCCTAGTTACAGACTGACCTAGTGGGATGCCCAGGGCTGGGTACCTCGCATATAATGGAGTATAAGAATAGGGAAGTCTTACTGCAACTGAACAAGGAGCTGGGGAGACCACATCTGGAGTTCTGTCAGTGGCTTGGTCCCTTTATTTCAGGAAAGATACCATTTCATTGAAGGCAGTTCTGAGAAGATTCACCAGTATGATCCCTGGTGTGGAGGGAATGTATTATGAGCAAAGGTTAAACAGATTTGAATTTGACTCACTGGAGTTTAGAAGAATGACAGGTGATCTCATTGAAACATCTAGGATTCATCAGAAGCTTGACAGGATAAATTCTGAGAGGATGTTTCTCCTTATGGGAGAGTCTGGGATAGGGGGCATAGTCTCAGAACAAAGAGGTGCCACCTTAAGACTGAAATGAGGAGGAATTTCTTCTCATAGTGGGTTGAGAGTCTATGGAACTCCTTGACAGAGAGCTGTGTGGACAGAGTTCTTCTGTATATTTGAGAGACAGACAGAGGGACAGATACATGATCAACCGGGTAATCAAGTGTTATAGATAAAGGGCTGGAAAGGGGACATGAGGAACGACCGATCAGCCATGATCCTATTGAATGGTGGAGCAGGCTTGATGGGTTGAATGGTCGCCTCCTGCACCTATTAGTTATAGTGTGACGGTCTAATAAACAATGCAATATGAAAATGAAACAGAAAGGACTGGACCTGAATTTCACCTGTGGTCCTATTTATGCCAGTGTCACTCAATGGGATGGAATTTGGATAAAATAAACTAATAATTTCTTACACTGTCCTCCCATTTTGTATTGCTAATTAAAACAACTTCACTGTGGTGGCATGGTGACTCACAATACCCTCGGGTGACTGTGTGGCATTTGCACATTCTCCCCATGTCTGTGTGGGTTTCCTTCGCGTGCTCCGGTTTCCTCCCACAGTCCAAAGATGTGCAGGTTAGGATGGATTGGCCGTGCTAAATTGCCCATAGGGCTAGGTGCATTAGTCAGGGAGAAATGGGTCTGGGTGGTTTACTCTTCGGAGGGTCGGTGTGGACTTGTAGGGCCGAAGGGCCTGTTTTCCACACTGGAGGGAATCGAATCTAATCTAAAAACGCTCCCCAACCTTTAATTCATGGTTTTATATATAAGGGAAATTATCATTGCTTCAGAGGTGCAATCAAGGCAGAATTTTCAAATTACCTTTATTTCCGCAAATATTTCACTTCCTCCTGATGTGCAGAGATGGACAGAATAACAAAAGGAAGGATCTTCAGACAGGGAGAAGAAATATGCAAGCAGCTACCAATCAGGCTTACCTCCTGAAGCAAATTCCATCAGGGTGTTCAGTTTGTTGATTTTCAATAATGAGAGTGCATAGGCTGTTATTGCCACAGAATATGCCCTCTTCAGATTATCAAAGTGTCCGTTCAGGTAGTCTCCTGCTTTTTGGATGCTGTCTTCATAACCCTGAAATTAATACATCAAAATTAAACCAGCAAGTTTTCAAATGGTGTTTCATCAAGTGTCACCTGCTGCCACATACTGAGCATAATGCAATACTTATTAAATATGTAAAATCAGTGCCATCTTTTATCCAGGTTAAAATCTCAAAAGCATCAATTTTCTCCCAATAGTAGAGTTCTTCATCTCTGAAAAGTGTTTTAAAATGGACACTGCGGTGATTATAACGAGGTCAGCCAAAGGGGACCTCATAGAAACCACATTCCCTGATTGGGGCTGTTAACCTAGTCCAATTAGGGAGCCCTGGCTGACAGATAGAAATCAGAGGTTCTGTTCACTCTGAGAGCTGGCTCTGAGGGAGTTGGATCAGTGTCAAGGACTCTCCATGTGTCAATAAAGGTTGACTTGGTGATGACATAACAGCCTCTATGGAGTTATTTCAGACACCAGGCAAGGATGAAAAATATGTCAATTGAAGTTGGACAGCACGATCGTTTTTTGGGAGTACAACTTCAAAATAATCTCTTGCCTTTGGGTTCATGTGGCTGTAGCATAGAAGGCAAATAATATATAGTTTTTCAGCAGTACTGTACGAATCATATACATTGGACAGTGTAGGATTGCCAAAACTTCAGTTCATGTTTTGCAAGGCTGCATTGTCCCACCATGGATGATGTTCTTTCCTATTTGACTGCTGCCAATCCAAGTGATCCATCCTTTCAGTTTTGCCAGCATCCCACAATCTATCCACTGCGACTAATCGCAGTCCTTTCTCTGATTTCCCTCCTCCTGACTGCCAATCTTTGGACTTGCTGCCAGCCCTCAAATCACTCCAGCTGCTGATTTCTCCAGCCAGGCATCTTGTGTGGCATTGAGCTACATCAATCTCACCCCAGCTCCATGCGCCAGCAGTGTTTGCAGCAAATCCACCGCAAGTGCTTCAACCAAAATGGCTATTTCTCAGAGTCGAACGGGATTACTCCTCAGTCAGACCACGAGAGACAGCCTTTAGTAAGGGGGGCCTAGCGGAGTTAGTCAAGGGGAGGATCTGCTATTGGGACCAGGGCTTGAAGTTTAATTTAGATGAATGTGAGGTGCTGCATTTTGGAAAGGCAAATCAGGGCAGGACTTATACACTTGATGGTAAGGTCCTGGGGACTGTTGCTGAACAAAGAGACCTTGGAGTGTCAGTTCATAGCTCCTTCAAAGTAGAGTCACAGGTAGACAGGAGAGTGAAGAAGGCATTTGGTATGCTTTCCTTTATTGGTCAGAGCATTGAGTATAGGAGTCTGCTTGGGGTGCTGAGAGTCAAGGGGTCAGTGCCTTATATAGTTCAGGGATTGAGCCCCAATGAGTCCTGCAGGCACAGTGCAGGGGTGAGAGAACACAAGATATAAAGGCGGTAATGGAGTGGGGATGGTAATGCATTGGAAGGCATAGAGCAGGTTGCTCATTGACAGTCACAACCACCTGGCTTTGTCGGTGAGACAGTGCAATATGATGGTTAGCATGACTTAGTTATAGCCTACACTGGGCAATTGGGGGAACAGTGACACTCCGTCAGATAGACCTCTGAGATGGAATGATGCCAAGGACGTGTAGCCTGTGCAGTTTGGTTCTGATACATCAATGCATTTACAAATGGGCTTTAGTATTTGCAATGAGGGGACAGCAAATGAAGTTTAATTTAGATGAATGTGAGGTGCTGCGTTTGGAAAGGCAAATCAGGGCAGGAGTTATACGCTTAATGGTAAGTCCTGGAGAGTGTTGCTGAACATAGAGACCTTGGAGCGTAGATTCATAGCTCCTTGACAGTAGAGTCACAGGTAGATAGAATAGTGAGGAAGGCGTTTGGTATGCTTTCCTTTATTGGTCAGTGCATTGAGTATAGGAGTTGGGAGGTCATAATGCAACTTTACTGGACATTGGTGAGGCCACTTTTGGAATACTGTGTTCAATTCTGGTCTCCTTCCTATCGGAAGAATGTTGTGAAACTTGAAAGGGTTCAGAAAAGATTTATAAGGATGTATGGAAAATAAACAGCATGAAAGCATGGGAAGGGTTAAAGCATGAAGACCACTGGTGACCTGTGGTCTGTGGAAGGCAGGATGGGATAAGAATAGTGGAATTCTCTTACACCAATGAGCAGAGTAAGGTTAAGGCTGAAAGGTCACTATGGCGAGATGAGATAACAGTTAGTAAAGTCTCCCTGTCTGGGTCCATAAGTATTTGGGACATGATATTAAATATCTAATTAATAGTTAGTAGAGTCAGCTTGAGACAGGAGACTATTGTAATAGATGGAATAGCTAAATATCTAATCAAGACAGGTTAGTCTGGAATGGAAGATCACTGTAGCAAAGGTGATAATAAATATCTAACCGTGACATTAGAATAACATTAAGTAGAATGTACAACTAAAGAGATAATGGGAACTAACATCACTGGTTTATTGTGTAGCTAGAGTGAGGTACTTTGACTAATATAGTTGGACATGCTGATAAGCTAACAGAAACATGATAAAAAAAGATATACAAAACTACGGACCCTTAGGTTCATGGGCATTGAAGAATCTGCTTTCTCAGTGTGACAGTTTTTTGTTTCCAATAAAAGACCTACTTCTTGAAGAATTCTCTGCATCTCCTGGTGATTCTCTATATTTTCTCCACAACAGATGTTGCCAGGTTTGGAAGGTTTGAACTCTGGGGAAAGGCTGAATAGGCTAGGGCTGTTTTTCCTGGAGCATCGGAGGCTGAGGGGTGATCTAAAAGAAGTGTATAAAATCATGAGGGGCAGAGATAGGGTGAATAGCCAATATCTTATTCCCAGGATTACAGGAGTCCAAAACTAGGGAGCACAGGTTTAAGGTGATAGAGGAAAGATTTAAAAAGGATGTAAAGGGTAACTTTTTCACGCAGAGGGTGGTGCATGTATGGAATGAGCTGCCAGAGGAAGTGGTGGAGACTGGTACAATTACAACATGTAAATGGCATCTCGATGGATATATGAATAGGAAGGGTTTAGAGGGATCTGGGCCAAATGCTGGCAAATGGGACTAGATTAGGTTGGGATATCTGGTCAGCATGGATGAGTTGGACCAAAGGGTCTGTTTCCGTGCTGTACTGTCTGAGAGCACTTGGCCTGGTGTTCAGCTGGTCTTCAAAAATGGTACAAGTGCTGGGAGTTCTGGGAGGTCCCCATACTATCTTCTACCCAAGTGGGATGGTAGGATTAGCAAAAACACCTTAGTGATGCTGTGCTTTGGTAATGAGGTGAGCTTCAGAGAAAAACACTGGGGAACACAGAGAAACCTTCCATGAAACTTGCCAAAATTAACACCAATCTCTCAACCCAAATTCTCTGAATCAAAATACTGCCTTGACACCTTATGTACTAAAAGGTAAAATCGTCATAGCTTACCAGATTATAGGGCTGCTGCCTGATTAGAGAAAGTAATGACTGGTGATGGTTTAACCTGAGGTTCACCGTGCCACTGTGGGAATTGTATTGGCAGCACCAGCCATCCAGCCAACTGAGCCAACCAACTCTCACCTTGAATGCTATCTTACATTAAAAAAGGATCTCTTTACCTCTATGTAAGGTGAACAAACAGTCTTAGCTTCATCAAGGGCGATGAGAACAAATGCAGTCAGTGAAGAATCACTTTCTGATCCCTTGACTCCTCCCTAAAGGAAATCAATATGCAAAACAACAATTAGGCATCACAATCTGGCACTTCTCCACATAATGACTTGAAGAAAACAGCTCAAGTAAGACCAAAAGCAATCATTAATTTATTTCTGGAGTTCATGATTTAGCAAAGGTTGGAAAAGAGGTTTAGCAAAGGTTTAAAGGCTACACAAGGAAGATATTGACACCAAAGTATCTGTAACCTAGATCTTCATAATACTTCAATGCCTCAAATTTGTCTCATGGAACAACATGCCCATTTTAGAATATCAGACATGCTGTATGAATCCAAGAATTGAACAATTTAAAACAAAAACTCTGGAAGAAAATTGTCGCCTTGGCATTTATCTTGGTTTAGAACAAGCCGTTAAAAGGCTACAAGTTAAATGCCTTCCTAAAAACTTGTATTTATAAACACAGAAACCTTCACATTTGAAAAATATTGTTGGAGGATTTGCAACATAGAGGGGAATGGAACAGATATCAAGGAAGAGCAAAGAATGTAATGATGGAATTTAAAGTGGGAAAAGGAATGTTATTCCTCAAGGTTGCATAGGTCCAGGAGGCAGAAGCTCATAGGAATGTAGGAACAAGGAAGGAATTAAGGGATACGGGGGAAGTGCAGGTAAGTGGCATTGAAATGCCCATCAGCCATGATTGAATGGCAGAGAGAACTCGATGGGTTGAATGGCCTTACTTCCACTCCTATGCCTTATGGCCTTAGGAACAGTAGTAGGTCTTTCAGCCCCTCAATCCTATTCGACCACTCAGTGTGATCATGGTTGACCTGAATGTTTAGAGAACATTGTTCGATGGTGAAGGGCAAATGATAAAGGGGTGGCAACAAAACATAGGAGTTAGAGTGAGATATGTCCAAGGAGGCATTCACGAGGTGGAAAAGGGTAAAGGAAAGGATTAAGAGAAGTTTTAATAAAGGTGCCCAAAATCTTTAAAAGTTTTGATAGAGTCAATAAAGAGAAGATATTTCCAGTGCCAAGAAGGCCCACAGCAGAGTATTTGAAATAAGAACCAGCATTAAACAGGAATTTTGTTAACGTAATGAGATTTCATGATCATGGAATGCTCTACTCATGGAATTGGATTAAACTGTAATAACCAAAAGAGGATTGGAGGAATAGTTGAAGGAGATAAATGTGGGAAAGAGCTATGGACTAGAACGAACTATATAGTTCTTTTAGTGTGCAAGCATTGGTATGATGCACCAAATGGCCTCATTCAGTCCTGTCTTGCTTTATGATTCCATGACTTAATGACTTAGTTTCTTCAATGTAACCATATAGAATGATGAAGAATGAAAAGAAACAATTGCGTACAATCATCTCTCCATGAATTACAGGACTATCTTCTCTGAAGGAACCGTCAGGCTTCTGTTTATTTAATATCAGCCACTTTGCAGCTCCACATAAAATATCAGGCTGAACCATGATCAAATTATACGACATTGCAAATACTTTCACCACATAAGCAGTCAACCTACAGAGAAAGAAAGGCAACATTTAAAGGAAGAAACAAATTTGTAAATTGAACTGAAGAATCGTTTCACATTGAACAATTATCATTGCCACAGTAATCATGATCCAGGGAATAGATACTGAATAAATATTATTTAATCCAAATCTGTATTCTTTCATGGAAATCAGCTTTTTAATGAGAATAGAATACTTGCAGAACACTTTCCCAGAAGCCTTCCTCTCTTTCCTCTCCAGCACTCTCGAAACGCTAAGTCTGACTAAGATTCTGGATGTAGGTTTGCTCGCTGAGCTGGAAGGTTCATTTTCAAACATAGGTTCATTTGATGTAACAGCCCTGTTCACATCCACCAACATCAACCTGGCCAAGTGAAAATGAACCGTCCAACTCAGCGAGCAAACCTATATCCAGTACCTCAACCTGAGCTACAAATCTTCTCAAAACTCTCTGACTAACATTTTGCTGGGGAGCAAATTACTACAAATGCTGGAATCTGTATTGAAAATGAAAAGGCTTGAGGACACAGTATCCGTGAAGAGATAGGGTGGCTCAGTGGTTCAGTGGCTAGCACTGCTGCCTCAAAGCACCAGGAACCCAGGTTCGATGAGGAGGTTAGGCTGAATTGGTCATGCTAAATTGCCCATAGTGTTAGGTGGATTAGTCAGAGGGAAATGGGTCTTGGTGAGTTACTGTTCAGAGGGTCAGTGTGGACTTGTTGGGCCTGTCCCCACACTGTAGGGAATCTAATCTAAAATATCAATAGGTGACACAGTGGCTCAGTGGTTAGCACTGCTGCCTCACAGCATCAGATACCCGGATTCAATCCCCGCCTCAGGCAACTGTCTGTGTGGAGTTTGCCCATTCCCCCCGTGTTTGCGTGGGTTTCTTCCGGGTGCTTTGTTTTCCTCCCACAGTCCAAAAATGTGCAGGTCAGGGCAAATTGGCCATGCTAAATTGCCGGTAGTATTAGGTGAAGGGGTAAATGTAGGGGAATGGGTCTGAGTGGGTTGCTCTTCGGAGGGTTGGTGTGGACTTGTTGGGCTAAGGGCCTGTTTCCACACTGTAAGGAATCTAATCAGAAAGCAAGCTAACATTTTGAGTCTGGATGAACCTTCACCAGGGCTCTTCACCTTCTCAGTTCTAGACTTGAAACATTAGCTAAGATTTTGGTCACTCAGCCTGAATTCAATAAAACTCTCAGCTAATGCAACTGCTGGAGAAACCCATCTAGTTCACGAATATGCTTTAGGGAAGGGAAATGTGCCAAACTTCCTGATGAAGGGCTTACGTCCGAAACGTCGGCTCTACTGCTCCCCGATGCTGCCTGACCTGCAGTGCTTTTCCAGCACCACACTCTCGACTCTGATCTCCAGCACCTGCAGCCCTCATTTTCTCCCATACTTACCCAGTCTGGCATGCATGTGACTCCAGACCCACAGCAATGTGGTTGACTCTTAACTGCCCCCTGGGCAATTAGGGATGGGCAATAAATGCTGGCCCAGCCAGTGACACCCTCATCTCATGAACAAATCAAAAAAGATTGCATGGGAGATTGAAAAAGAATGTGTATATCCTATACGGCTGGTAATGCATTGCAGTTTTTTTTCACAGCAGTATTATTAGCTGGTAGAGAGAAGCAGGAACATGAAATTAAACCAAAGAGTTCATATCTGGAATGAGCTGCCAGAGGAAGTGGTAGATGCAGGTACAGTTGCAACATTTAAAAGGTATTTGGACAAGTGCATGAAGGTGACAGGTTTAGAGGGATATGGGCCAAACACAGGCAAATGGGAATACTTAGTTTGGTAAACTTGGCCAGTGTGGACAAGGATCTGTTCCTGTGCTGTCTGACTCTATGACTCAATAACTGCAGATGCTAGTGATCAGAAACAAAAACAGAAATTGCTACACACAGCAAGTCTGGCAATAACTGTGGGCACAGAAATAGAGCTGATGTTTCGGGTCATAGATCACAGAATCCCTACAGTGCAGATAGAGGCCATTCGGCCCATCAAATCTTTGAAGAGCATTCCATCAGATCCCTGTATCCCACATTTACCATGGCCAATCCACCTAACCTGTATATCTTTGGACTGTGGGAGGATACCTGAGGAACTGGAGGAAACCCGCGCAGACACAGTGAAAAAATACAAGCTCCACATAGACCGTCATCCAAAGCTGGAATGGCACCCAGGTGCTGTGAGGCGGTGACCCTCCTTCCAGAAGAGTCTTTTCTTTTGTTGTTTTAGAAGCAGTTTCCAAACACTTTTTGTCCAGTGCCTTAAAATCCCACAGCATTTCTGAGGAGTATCTAGGGTATTGTCATTGTCAAGGATAACACTACAGAATTACCAGAAAGAGAAAGGTAACATTTAATTTATTAATTTAACTATAACATACCATGTGCTAGGGACTCGCCCTGTAAATGCGGCATAGGCGCCACTCGATTGGCGATAAGCCAATTGCTGAGCATAACCTAATGGAATACAAAAAATGTAAGAAGAAATTAAACTCTACCAACACTGGAAATATGAAATATGAAAACACAATATGTTGGGGAAAAAGAGTAATCCAGTACAGAATCACAGAAACCAGAAAATATTGGAAGACAGCACGCCTCTAGAAAAAAAAAACAGACCAAGTAAAGCCAATTCCAAGCAGAAAATGAAGAACTTTATCAAGTCCCTCAAAAGGCTCCTTAATCCATTAAATAAAAGCAAACTACTGTGGATACCGATAATCTGAAACAAACACAGAAATTGCAAGAGAAACTCAGCAGGTCTAGCAGCATCAGTGGAGAGAGAAACAGGATTAGTGTTTCGGGTTTGATATGACTGTTCTGCAGTGCTGAAGAAGGAACTCTGAAGAAGGGTCACTGGACACAACATATTAACTCTATTTCTCTGCAGACCTGCTGAGTTTCTCCAGCAAGTTCAATGTTTGTTTCTTCATCCACTTCTTCTAAGATCCTAAGAGGCTACCTAATCCTAAAATAGGTTAGTAATAAAGGTTTCCATGGGATTCCAGCAATGTGTGCAAAAGACAGAAAACATCCCGTTTGTTCTACACCCCTCCCCCACCACCCCTCATTCTTGATGTCCCATCCATGCCACTATAGCCATCCCATTGTCCCTCATAACCCAGTGTTGGTCAATGTTCATGCTCTCGCCTCATACACTTGTGTCAAACAACTTCCCCATAGTCCCTCACAAATCCCAGGTCAACCTATACCCATCTACCCATCTCCAACTCCCACATCAGGAATTCTCGAAGTCCATCTGGCACATGTTAATATTTGAATCTGCAACATTGAATGAAGTGTGATTAGACTGTAATGAGGGTAACAATGAGCAGTAAGCCCAGTTAATGGACATCTCTCCATTCTCCAGCAGAAATTTCACCAGAAAATATGACTTGTTGGTCTTGAGATCGAGAAAGGCTTTGTTCAACTGCTCATTCACAGAGCCAAAGAGATGTACAGCACTGAAACAGACCCTTCAGTCCAATTCGTCAATGCCAACCAGATATCCCAACTTATCTAGTCCCACTTGCCAGCACCCGACCTATATCCCTCCCAACCCTTCCTATTCATATACACATCCAGATGCCTTTTAAATGGTGCAATTGTCACTCAACTGCCCCAATTTTCTCACCAAGATGGGTTTTCCCCCATAGTCCATTTTGCGTTTGATATCTGCTGGAGCAATACTGATAATCTCGACATGCAACAACTTGTAAAATTCAATTTCCAAAACATGACACTCCTTACCTTAACAAACTTGAAATTAAAAAGAGTGAGACTTACCTCTTTGAATGTTGCGCACTGAAGTGTCTCGATTATCCATACCCACTCTTTCCCATTGCATCGTTTTGTCCAGAAAGTTGGTGACAATCACTCCTGGGGTTATCGATGCCATATTCTGCTCTCCACAGCCAGTGGGAACTCGAATTAGATGTTTCAGCTTCGCTCCATCAATGGAATTTTCAATTGTTTGGGCTAAAACATCTCCTGTTTTGGAAGAAAATATATTCAGAATTCTGAAATAAAAACAAAAACTGCTAGAAATATTCAGCAAGTCAGGCAAAATATGTGGGTGAGAAAATCATTTTGATTTTGCATCAGAAATCAGTCTGCTTGTTTTTATGTACGTGAAAAGATCAGTAAAAAAATAACATTAGGGAAGACCTGTCAAAAGGGAAATCACATTAAAGCAATTCATCTTTTGATTCAATATGTCGTATCCTTTCAATAATTAGGCCAAGGATTGTAGTTCCACCCCCACATTATTTCCATCTTTTAATGCATTTCTAACTTGTTCCTCTCCTGTTTTTGCTTCTGTTTATTATTCCTCATGGTGACAACTTGTGGGGGAAAAAATAAACCACTCTGCCTGCCCACTACTTAGTCACAGAAGCCATGCCTGTTCTTGGCAAAACAGAGCCTACCCATAATACCTCAACATGACCACAACCAGCTCAGGAACTAAACAGCAAAACAAGACATGATCTAACCAGCTTCCAGACTGAAGGGATACACTCCTTAGGTGATCTGATAACAGACTTCCTACATCACAATAGCATCACCGCTCCTGCAGCTCCGAGGGCATCCTCAGTGTCCTCTGGTACTGAAGCCCCCCAAAGCCTACCTAGACTGACTAGCGCCCAGATCTCTGACACGAATGCACACCACCCTACAGACCCATTGGAACCAGGATACTGGACATTAGCACCTGCTCTAGCAGAGGAATGGAACCTCCTGTTACAATTATTACCTGATTGCTACTATTGGACAACCAATTGTTTTCCATTGAATGTAATTTAGTTCATATTGTCTTATAATTAAAGCTATACTACTGTAACACTACTGTAACATGATAAAAACTGTCTGTATCTGCAGTGCAGGGAAGAGAATCCATGAATTAACTGTGCACAGCGTCCGTTCTGTACCAGTCCTGACAATTTCTCTTCCCCATGATGTCATGAGAAATAAACCAGTATTTGTCAATTTCACAAAATCTCTGTGTGGGCTCTATTTGTAATTGGATGATTCTCTGACACATCTTTTCTTTAACTATTAAGTAATCTATTCCTTTGGGTGTATTATCATTCATCGTTACCCATCTATCACAGACTTTCCTTTTGGTTCATCCCCTATCCCCACTCCATTACACCTTCTTAAAAACCAGTAACATCTTAAACCTTTCCCAGGTCTGATGAAAGACAATTAACCTGCAATGTTAACGCTGTTTTCATCTCCATACATGCTGCCTGACCTGCTGAAAATTTCTGAACATTTTCTGCGTTTAGATTTATATCAAACATAAACATAACCAAAATCAGGTTACAGTCATAAAACTGTTGCATTAAATATCAGAAAATAATTCTCCTCATTTACATCCACAAATCTTTGATTTCTTTCACTTTTTCGCACAGAGGGTGATGCGTGTATGGGGTGAGTTGCCAGAGGAGGTAGTGGAAACTGGTACGATTGCAACATTTGAAGGGCATTTGGTTAGGTGTATGAATGGGGGAGGTTTGGAGGGATATGGGCCGTATGCTGGCAAATGGGACTAGATTGGTTTGGGATATCTGGTCAGCATGGACAGTTGGACCAAAGGGTCTGTTTCTGTGCTGTACATCTCTATGACTCTATGGCTCTCTTGGAAGAAATCTACAGGCAGTGCCCAGGTTACAAACAGGTTCTGTGTCTGAGTACATCTGCAAATTGTACGCAAGTCAGAACACAATATATTACAACATAAAAATGGGACATCAAGCAAATGTTCCCATGTTGAATCTTTCAAACTAATATTAATATACCTCTGTATGAGATTGCGTTGAACGTTCAGTGACTGCCTGTATTGCCAAAATGCACTTTGAAAATAATTCCTATAGCTTGTAAAAAAATGAAAAGTATAAAATTGCAAATGGTTATTTGCAAAATCTAACCCCAGTAAGATGGTAAACTCATAAACCCTATTTTTAAACAGATGACTTTTCACCTTACTTGCACAGGATTTATAAAATCTAACAGAACTAGATAAGAGCATCCACCCAGCTGAGCCGCTGTCAACTCTTAGGTAGAGGTACAGGTATCCCCCATTAACTGAAAGTACAGCGTTCCCAGGAAACCTCTTGTAAGCTGAAAATAGGGTAAAGCGAAGGAGCATGATTTATATAGGAATAAGTATTGCCATTTTTCGTAAAAGTGAAATCCTCTTTGGATTAGTGGAAAAAAAAGTGCTAATGGGGGTCCTTCGTAAAAGCGAAATGGCATAAAGTGAACATTCAAAAAGCAGGGGATACCTTGATCTACAAGGTCTTATGTCCCTCTTTGCTCATTGCCCCTTTCATTATCTCTCTGTCCTGTCATCTTAATCTCTTCTACTGTTGCTAAATGCATCTGCTTCTACCATTCTGACATGCAAATAAATCCAGCTCACACCAACTTGTTGCGTGAAAAATTTATCTTCTTGGCTTTTCTGTGGGAGTCTGGAATGTGTTGCCTGGGAGAGTAGTTGAGGCAAGAAACTTCACAACCTTTAAAAAGTACTTGGAAGAACAAATGATATTAAGGGTTGCGGGTGTAGAGTGGGGAAGTGAGATGGGTATAAGTGGTATATTTTTGGCAATACAAACTTGATGGACTGCAGGGCCTTTTCTGTACTCAATAATTATCTTAAATCCATGTCCTTCAGTTACTGGCTTCTCAATCGGGGAAAGGAAACAGTTACTCCTTCATGATACTGTCAAAATTTTATTTTTTTATACAACAGCTAGAAACATTAGTCAGAAATTATAAGAAGAATCATAATGTTTACAAATTAAAATGGATTTTCACAAATTCATAACATATGGCAGATTTCACACAATTTCCTTCAGGAAACATTTTTCTTTTGCCAACTGTTTCGATCTCATGAGTTTTGTCCTGAGTAGGTTCACAAATTTTTAATCTCAAAAAGGAGTCCCGCCTTGCAATTGAAGGCAATAAAAAAAATACAGGAAGAAAATGACCTGCTTCTGCACTGAAACTGTCCATGATTATGACTTAGATGTGGTGGGACCCAAAATCAAAATCACACATTATCTTCTGACATTGGAACATATGTTTTATCAATGAGAAGAGAGCCATAAAATATCACTAAACCATGTTACCCACAGTTAAAAGTAAAAGGAATGAAATACTGTCAAACTTTTGCACTATGTATGTAAGAAATATCATGTTTTTACATGATAAGAAGGAGCTCTAAGATCTTGAGATAGCCCTACAAAGGTTAAATCAAATAAATTTAACTTTCTATCCAAGTCTCATTTCCACAGTTTGGTCCAATTTAAAAAGTCCGTGGTTAGGAGTGGGAAATAATTAACTACATTCGACACTTGGCAATGTTTTGCTTAAATTTTGTTACAAAGATAAATTGATGAGCAGAAAAGTTATCATACTCACGTAGAACATTGTCTAGGCCATACTAAAGAGTGCTGTACAAGGTTCTAGTCTTCATGAATTTCCATCACTTTCAACGTCTGCTCAATACATCAAAAACCAAACTGAATAATTATTGTAAAGATGGAAAACTCATGTTCTGCCATTTTAATATTCCAAATATTCATGTGCCAGGTAAATTCAAGTAATGTGCTTGCCCTTTAAGCACCAACAAAAACTGCCTTGGATTGTTTGACATGATATAACCATAATCGCAATCAACGTACCTTGAACACTGATGAACGACAGTGGTTCCGTATTTGGAACAACATCATCTGGGACTTTGATGTCGATATCAATTGTTTGTTGCCTACCTAAATTGAAGGAAGAATATATTGAGTTATCAAAAGCAAATCTTTCAGTTAAATCCCTGTTTTTCTCTGCAACCATTGGTTTTTGCATTTGTTTCCTATCGGGGCTTGTGAGTAAGGGAGGTTGAGACCAAAAGGAGTTGCTGCAATTCTAAGAGTGGAAGTCTAAAAATCGTGCAAGCTCAACCAGTAAACCAAAATAGGAATTTGGAAGTATGTGGATCTACTGCCATAGGCAAACTTGAGGCAACTACCTTAGGAGATTTAAGGAAAAGCTGGCTGGGTTTATGAGAAAGAAAGGTGCAGAACATTGGGCTGACAGAATGAAATGAAGAAAGACAGGACCCGATCACATGGAGAATAAATACTTGTATGGATCAGTTCGGCTGGGTGTCCAGTTTCTGTTATCTCACCCTGCTGCCGCAAGACTTTTGACTTGTAAACCTTCACTTCTTTTGCTCCCTTATTTGATACAAGGTACCACTGGATTGTGCACTATTGGTTAAATTAATACTAAAAATACTCATCTTCCAATTCATTACTTCACTAAATTATTTCTACTCAAGGTGCAAGATGTTGTTGTTCAGAATCATACTTTTTTTTCACCTCTACTGATCTCAGAGGCACTTGTGCTATCCACCTCAATAGTGAGCATCTGGCCCTCTATTTCTGAAAGCAACTATCCTCAATGTGACAACATGAAGAATCATTTTCTGATTTTGCACACTCAGTTGTGAACCTTACCACAGATGCATAAACAGGTATGCCATCTGTGTAATGTTTCAGAATTTTCTTTGCATCTATGACATGTTTCCAAATGCTAATTTATAATCCCTCTCCTCTCCCCATTTAAGAATGCTGCTTAGCAGGTTATGCTTGTCCCTTTGTTTTAAGGAACTGCGTGTGTTATCTCAAGTTAATTCATGACATTTGCCAGTGGCTCAGTGGTTAGCACTACTACGTTACAGCCCCAGGGAGCTGGGTTCAAATCCTACCTTGGGGCAACTGGCTGTGTGGAGTTTGCACATTCTCCCCGTGGCTGCGTAAGTTTCCTCCCACAGTCCAAAGATGTGCAGGTCAGGTGAATTGGCCATGCTAAATTGCTCATAGTGTTCAGGAATATGTAGGTTAGATGCATTAGACAGGGGAAAATGTAAGGGAATGGGTCTGGGTGGGCTACTCCTTTTCGGAGGGTCAGTGTGGACTTGTTGGGCTGAAGGCTCTGTTTCCACACTGTAGGGATTCTATAGATCCTTTGCAGGGTAAAAAGCTATGTTTCAGCATAACTGCATTGAATTCCTTCCCTTAATGCCTGAGACTGCCGCAGGCTACTCATAGGCTTGGCATGCTCTTTTAGCTCTTAGTTGTGCATCCAACACTGCACCCTCTCTATCACCAAAGTCACTCTATAATACATGTCTATCTCTGTCTTGTCTTCAACTCATCTGCTGCTGAACCCCTCATCCATCCATGCATCTAGACTACAACTGTTGGAATGGTACATAGGCCAGCCTCCCATTTTGTACCCTCCATATCATTAAATTCATCCAAAATTCTGCTGTCCATATCTGAACACACACAAAAGTTACATTCACCAAAGAGTCGCTGACATGAACTCCTCAACTGTCAACACTTCAAGTCACTACAGCTTCGATGCTCCTTATCCTTGTAATTTTCTCCAGTCCTGAGACCTCCCTGGGTTTGTCCAAATGAGTGCGGAGTGAAATGTGTTTTTAGAAATAACACTAGACCATAGGAACAGAAATTAGGCCATTCAGCCGATCGAGTCTGCTCCACCATTCAATCATGGCTGATAGGTTTCTCAATCCCATTCTCCTGCTTTCTCCCTGTAACCTTGGATCCCCTTAACAATCAAGAACCTATCTGTCTCTGTCTGATATATACTCAATGACCTGACCTCCACAACCTTCTGTGGCAATGTATTCCACAGATTCCCCACTCTCTGGCTAAAAAGAATTCCTCCTTACTTCCATTCTAAAAGGTCTTCCCTTTACTCTAAGGCTGTGCCCTCGGGTCCGAGTCTCTCCTCCCAATCGCAACATCTTCCCAACGTCCACTCTGTCCAGGCCATTCAGTATTCTGTAAATTTCAATTATAACCCGCCATCCTTCTAAACTCATTGAATATAGTCCCAGTGTCCTCAAATGTTCTTTCTATCTCAAGCCTTCCATTCCTGGGACCATTCTTGTGAATCTCCTCTGAACACACTCCAGCACCAGTACATCCTTCCTGAGATATGGGGCCCAAAACTGCTCACAATACTCCAAATGTAGTCTGACCAGAGCTTTCTAAAGTCTCAGAAGTACATTCCTGCTTTGACATGCTTGTCCTCTAGTGATGAATGACAACATTGTATTTGCCTTTCTAATTACCGATTCAACCTGCAAGTTCCCCTTCAGAGAATCCTGGACTAGGATTCCCAAGTCCCTTTGTATTCCAGATTTCTGAATTTTCTCTCCATTTAGAAAATAGTCCATGCCTCTCTTCTTCCTATCAAAGTGCATGATCTCACACTTGCCCATATTGTATTTCACCTCCACTTCTTATCACACTCTCCTAACCTGTCCAAATCTTTCTGCAGCTTCCCTGCCTCCTCAATGCTACCTGTCCCCCTACCTATCTTTGTATCATCTGTAAACTTAGCCAGAATGCTCTCAGTTCCTTCATCCCGGTCATTAATGTATAAAGTGAAAAGTTGTGGTCCCAACACTGATCCTTGAAGAACACCACACCAAGTGGGTGGCACGGTGGCGCAGTGGTTAGCACTGCTGCCTCACAGTGCCAGAGTCCAGGGTTCAATTCCCACCTCAGGCGACTCTCTGTGTGGAGTTTGCACGTTCTGCCCGTGTCTGCGTGGGTTTCCTCCGGGTGCTCCGGTTTCCTCCCACAGTCCAAAGATGTGCAGGTTAGGTGAGTTGGCCATGCTAAATTGCCCGTAGTGTTAGGTGTAGGGGAATGGGTCTGAATGGGTTGCGGGTCGGTGTGGACTTGTTGGGCCGAAGGACCTGTTTCCACACTGTAAGTAATCTAATCTAATCTAAACCACTATTCACTGGCTTCCATCCTGAGAAGGACTCTTTTATCACCACTCTCTGCCTTCTGCCAGACAGCTGCTATTGTTTTGACAACTGCTTGTCATTAAGACATAAGCAATGGAGAAGAATCTAACCTTTGGGATCCAATTCAAAGGTTTGCACAGGACAGTCAACTTTCTTTCCCTCTGGCTACAGGAAAGAAAAACAAAATGAAATGCGTTAGTCTGCTTTTTAGTTTAAGTTTAAACTATCATACTTCATTAGTTTAAAGCATTTCACAAGACAATCCCTCCACCTGCCCCAACATTCTGTGCATCAGTGTCATTATCATCCACTTTGAATAATGCCATCCCCCCCCAATCAGGAAACACATACACCTTTTTGTCTATTCTACTGATAGAATCCCTGAAATTGACAGGACCAACAGCAGCTAGCATATTTCCCAACCTAATCTTACAACTCCCATTTGTCCAAAATAAAAGTGTGTTCACTGTGTTATCCAACTGACATCAGAGTGATATCAGATGTCCACCACCAAAATCTTTTAGGTTCTTTATAATCAAAGATACTGCCATAAATATTCAATTCCAATTGCAGTTTCCACTGCGTGAGGGTGTGGTGAGGGCAGATTCAAGCATGACTTTCAAAAGGGAATTGGATATACCACCTCAAGGGGGTATAAATGCAGGAGCACAGAGAAAAGGCAGGAGGTCGGACTTTCTCAAAGAGTCAACACAGGCCTGTGGGTCTGAACAGCTTCTTCTTGTATTGTAAGCATTCAATGACTCCAATCCATTAATTAGTGCGTGATTACAAATGCTACAAAAACATCTAAAGGTTTTGTACCTACCACCACACGAAGGGATTTTCTCACAGCATCAGCCACGAGTTTGTCAAAGACTGAAGCTTTAACTTCGATATCAATTTGTCCAATTATTAGTGGAACTATGACATACGGCACAGCAATGGACCCTTTCCCAGGGATAATAACTATTTTTTTAAATCGCTCTGTCGGTTTTGCACCACTGCAGATATTTTCATTGTATGGTATCTCTACACGCACCTAGAATTTAAAATGCAATGAATTTTTTTTTAAAATCATGAAACAATCGCAAAGGATTTACATCAAAACCGCAACATTATGCTTCTGACTCATTTGCACCAGATCTGCCGCCTGTGATGGAAAAAATGATTGTCCAATTGGAATCATACAATCAAACTGTGACTGATTGCACTGTCCGTGTGTACATTCAATGGTTTATATTCAAATAGCAACATCTCATCAGCAAGATTCATGCATTGTGCACAGGAAGTATCTCAGTTTCAGATCAAGGGCCAAAGACTAATTGCAATGGTCCCTGAGACCTGCAGCTTTGAAATGAAAAGGTTTCTGAGCTGCTCGAAAAGCATGCACCATGTCTGGCTGGGTTTTCCAGCGACAACTTAAAACAAACGCAAGCAACGAACACCAGAGAGCTGGAAAAACACTTGCAGTTCCACATTTGAGGCAGCAGGGGCAGTGATTCTCTCCTCCCTGTCAAACATTTTCAAATAAATTCAATATAGAATATACAGCACAGAAACAGACCCTTCGGTCCAACCAGTCCACACTGAACATAATCCCAAACTAATCTAGTCCCAGCTGCCTGCTCCTGGTCCATATCCCTCCAAACCTTTCCTATTCAAGTATTTATAGTTTCAACATTGTAACTCTACCCACATCCAACACTTGCTCAGGAAGTTCATTCCACATGTGAACTACCTTCTGTGTAAAACATTTCCCCCTCATGCCTTTTTTTAAATCTCTCTCCTCTCACCCTTAAAAATATGCCCCCTTATCTTGAAATCCCACATCTTCAGGAATAAAAACACCTTCCATCAACTGCATCTATACCCTACATTATTTTATAAACTTCTATCAGGACGCTTCTCAACCTCCTACGCTCCAGTGAAAAATGTCCCAGCCTATCCAGTCTTTCTTTATAACTCAAACCTTCCATACCCAGCAATATCCTGGTAAATCTCTTCTGAACCCTCATTAGCTTCCATGGTCAACAGTTGATATTGTTATCGGTGCTACAAGGGATTTGATATTGATGATAGCATTTATCATTTTCATTTCTCACTGTTCTTGCACTTAACCCAGCTGTAAGATTCAAAGTGTTAGGTTATTTTTGGTGTAACGTTATTGCAATGGATAAAAAAAACTACACATTGACACTAATATCCTGTGATCCAGTACTGATGTCAGATCGTAACCTCCAACAACAACCCTAACACTAAACTATCATCCAACTCCAACAAAAACAGAAAGTTTTAGGGCAATTTAGCAGATCTGGCAGTCTCTGTGGAGAGAAAGTGGAATAAACGTTTCAAGTTCAGTGACTTTTCTTCTGAATCCTGATATCCCTTGACTCTCTAAAGCCCTTAAAAATATTATCTCCCAAAATCCATATTTGTTTTTCTCACACAATATCATAATTGAATCTTTCCGACCAGCTATATTTCTCTACCATAGAGTGGAAATCCCAATTGGAAGTAAGCCTAATATTCCCTGTGACTTTACAGATGGCACATTCACCCTTGCTGTTTCATCAATCTCTAACATTCCTTTTATTACAATCCATCATATCATCCTCTTTCACTGCAGCAATTCCCAAACTCTCCTGATGAGAACCCGTTTCAATGCCTTGGGCTTCATGTAATCCCAGGTGGAAATTTGGAAGTGAAGAGTTTCATGGGCAGACCAGGAGGGGCTTCTGTTGCACAGACAGGTCTGAAAGGAGTTGAGCATACCCAACACATTCTCTTTCCTTCATCCCTCATCAT
The DNA here is from genome assembly GCF_004010195.1 of Chiloscyllium plagiosum. Lineage (NCBI taxonomy): Eukaryota > Metazoa > Chordata > Chondrichthyes > Orectolobiformes > Hemiscylliidae > Chiloscyllium > Chiloscyllium plagiosum. The sequence goes on along the minus strand of NC_057717.1, from coordinate 102,039,667 downwards.
TCCCACTTCCCCCTTCACTTCAATCTTACCTTTCTTTACCACCTCCCCCATCCACCCATTCTTCAATCTCATCCTCCACCTTGTTCATGCCCAATCTTCCTTTTTTGCACTCCTATCTCTCCCTTCTTAAACCTGCATCTCCACAACTACCACATCCAAATCACCCCCAATTTTCCTTTCTTTCACACATCCCACATCTCCTTATCTCCCCTTCTTTTGCTTCCTCTCTCAGACTCATTAACACCTTCTTTAACCCCTGGTAGATAACTCATCCCTCATAGATAGTTTGGCATGTCTCCTTCTCGCCCACCTAAATACCGTCCCTTTAACCATATCTCCTATCTCCCATTTCCTCCCACCTTCACCAATTTGCCTGTCCTTTGGACTCAAATTTCTCTCTCTTTCACCACTTCCTTAAATTTTTCCCTTCTCCTTTACCCCAGTTACCCTTCTTTCATTGGTGATATACAGATTCTTTCATCTTACTGTCCTTCAATCCTCATATCTACTTCCTTCATCCCTCCCTGTCTTCCCCTCCGTCAATCCCCATTTTCTTTCTTTTATTGCTCATATACAGTGTCCTTCACCCCTTCAACCCTCATCTCTTCTCCCTTCATTGGCCATCTCCCTACTCCTTTAACCACTTCATGTCCCACCTCATTCACCCCAGCCTTCCCACACCCCACCATCAATCTCTCACTTGGAGAAATTCATGCTAACCTCAGCTGGTGTGGCAATTGAATGCATGCCATTGGCATTAAGCTGCATTGCAAACCAGTTGTCCACCAGTTCAGTGAACCAACACCACCACCAGGAAGATGAATGCGTTACAAAACTTACTTTAATCTCATCGTCATCATAATTGTACAGGATTGCTCTAATTTCCACTTGTTCATTGCGGATGACAGAATATGGAAGTCGAAGATCAATGAAAAAATCTTTCTGCACTGTCAGCTCATAAGGTTGAGCAATACATATTCCTAGATAAAAGAAATAAATTTTAATAAAATTTCAGGAAAGGTGGTGCAATTTTCATTTTAAAAACAGTGTTCACTTTGTATTGTAGGTAAACCTAAAGCTGAAAATAGTGAACAGGTAATGACAACCCCTACTGTTACTTTTAATTTCATTACCATTGTCGCCATGATTAACATTGAATGGACCCTATCATCATAACCATGCATTTGGAATTGTATGTTTACACATGTGGCCATCACTTCAGAGGATGTTTCCAATAATCACTGATCTCCTCACTGTATTACTATTTTCTCACAATACTACATCATCCACAAGGCACATTGCAACAGCCAAAGAGGGTTGAGCAGCACTTTACATAAACATGGGTCTCTATCACATAGAAAGAAAGGCAGATACATAGGAACCTCACCACTTGTAAGTTCCCCTCCAAAACACAGGTCAAGGTTAGATTTTCTCAATTTGTACTTTGTTTGTAGTTTCCTAAAGAAATGCAAATGCTGACAAACTACCAAAGATCTGGAGGTAAGGAATGGTGAGCTATTTGATAAGAAGTGTGTCCTGGAAAAGCTGGGCGGGAAGTCTCAGAGGATTGGAGAGTAGAAATTCACGCCCTGAATCAAAAGCGTTTCTAAGGCTTCTTCGAAACTATGACAGTCAGTTGACATTGGTGCTGGATACGAAACAATAATTAGGGGTAAAATAATCAAAAGGCACTGGGAGAGTTACAAGGAAATAATGACAGCTGGTATAAACTGGCATAAGGCTAATTATGTTTGACAAACCTAATTGGTTTTTCCTGATGAAGTACCAGAAATTTGATGCGAGAACAGAAATTAATGTTGCTTCTGTGGATTTTAAGAAAATCTTTGACAGTGTGCCACATAAAAGGCTGGTGAACAAAATCACGGCTCAGGGAGTAGGAAAGTCAGTGTCTTAAGAATGGAAAACCTTAATGCATGGTTAATTTTATGCAGAGAAGTAGGAACTGATTTAGTCTACAGAAAGAATAGGCGCAAGCAATAGAGATTAACTAGAACAGTTCTGAGGAACATACTAGGACTGAGGTGGCTGAGGGTTCATGCTATAGATCTTCGAAGGTGGCAGTATGTATCATGAGAGTGGTCAATTAGTTCTTGGGCTTCATGAATAGAAATGTTGAGTGCAAAATCAGGAAGTTATGCTGAATCTCTCTAAAGCTGTGGTTAAACTACAAGTAGAGTACAGCGCCTAGATCTAGGGCCCTTCAAAGGGTACACTGGAGATTTAACAGAATGGTTCCAGCATGGGGGGACTACACTTGGAGCAACTGGAATGGTTTCCTGGAGAAATGACAATTCAGGTGTTATTTGATAAAGGTTTAAAAGATTATGACATGCCCATGTCTGTGCAGTTGTCCCTCAAACAGCAGATGTGGATAACCCTATCAAGAATCTAAGAGTTAGGTCCTTTATCGTGGGAAAACTGATGCACTGTAGCTGGTTCCAGTTGACCTGGAAACCCTCCTGCTCTAAGCACCTCCCATGGATGGTACAGTGGCTCAGTGGTTAGCACTGCTGCCTCACAGTGCCAGGGACCCAGGTTCAATTCTGGCCTCGGGCGTCTGTCTGTGTGGAGTTTGCACATTCTCCCCGTGTCTGCGTGGTTTCCTCCCACAGACCAATGATAGGCGAATTGGCTGTGCTAAATTGCTCATAGTGTTCAAGGATGTATAGGTTAGTGGGTGTTTCCGATAATCACTGATCTCCTCACTCTTCTAATATTCTCTCACGATCACAACCCATCTACAACATCATCCATAAGCCCTTCTTCAGGAATTTGATGAAGGGTTTATGCCTGCATCATTGATTCTTGGATGTTGCCTGTCCTGCTGTGCTTTTCTAGCAGCACACTCTCAAGTTTAAATTATGCCCCGGATACTAAAATCCAATCACGTTTGATTATATTGTTTTGCCAAGATTGAACCAATCTTGATCTGATATTGGGGATATAGAAATGCAGGCAGTTTGAAAATTGCAGACAGAGCAACTGCCATCAACACAAATCCAGGATATTAGGAAACAGTCTCTATCAAACACTCTCTTTTCATATGAAACACGTTAGCAATAAAAGAAAGAAGACGACCCAGGGAGATCTACAGACAAAGAAGTAAGACACTGAGGATGACAGCGGCTGCATGCTTTTGAAATTAAGTTGATATAATTTTAATAGGTGTGTTATTGGAACAGCATCTTGTTATAGAGTTGGAGGCAGGTAATAAGCAGTTAAGTGAAATTGGGAGGGGGGTGCTTAGTGTTGTGAATAGTTGTTGTTTAATGTTCACTTTCAGCGTTAAAGAATAAATTGATATTATTTTCATTGAATCTTGGAATTTGCGAAGTCTCTGTCACTCTTATTCTAACAGATTATAATGTGTGGTGAGATTTTCTGCATATTTGGTTTAATTAACAGAAGGGTTCACCACTGTGTCAAAACATATCTTAGTACTTAATGAAGATCAATGTACCTTTATAAAAGGAGCGCAATAATTAACAATGCAGTAAAAATACATTTAACTTATAATACAAAATGTAATTATTGAAATTGAAAGCATAGTTTTCTTTTCTGTATTCTAAATCTGACAAGAGAAAAACTCCTGGAACATGTGGCTTTTAATTGGATACTGCACTTGGGATTGGGGTCTCTGTGTGGATAATGACTCATCTTGAGATGCTGTAAATCACAACTCCCAAACACTTCATGAATATAATAGAGGGTCTAAAATGCAGCAGTGGTGATGACAAGGGTGGAATTGCTCAGTGGAGATTTGGTCCGCTTTAATGCAAGGGCTATGAAAAAATCCCAATCAATGGAAGTGAGATTAAAATGCTGGAATCTGATCTGACATTTTTAAATTCCTCCTCCTCCACGAGCTAGCTGATGAAGGAGCAGCCCTCCAAAAGTTTGTATTTTCAAATAAGCCTGTTGGACTATAACCTGATGTTGTGTGATTTTTAACTTTGTCCATCTACGTTAGCATGGATAGAGGTATGTAAGTTGAGGTCTATGATTCTACCCACTAAATCAAAAATGATTTACCTTTCTGTGGAGACACACTAACAGCTTGTATTTCCCAAGTAGTAATTGAGTCTTTAAGGTAACCAGATATATCCTTTGTCACAACTCTGATGAAGGAAAATAAAAACAATGAACACATGTTGACTCATATTATTAACACTTAGATAGCTTTCAGATCAAATCTATGTTTTGTTTCCAAAATCAACTTCTAGACAAATATCTTTTTCTTATTGTGATGATGCTGCTCCTTTAACAAGGTTATTCTGCCCTTGTTTTTTTTTCAGAGGGGTTGTAAAGGCAGAGGTTCTGATATGTCTGGCAATATCACCTTAAGTGTTTTTTTTCTTAATAAACACCCATACAATGAAAGGGGAGTGCCCAGTTCTTCCAGTTCAGGGTTAGTTTGGTTGGGCTTTAGCAAGATGTTTTGTTTGTGGCTGCTGGTCACATTTTAACTGGGATCCCAGAGAAGCTGCTGGACCCAAAGAAACACTTCCAGGCTGACTCTCTCTCTCTCTCTGACATCTCTCCTATAAGACCCTGTGTTTGATTTTTACCTTTTTTCTAATCAAGGGGGTGTTTATGAGGATGTTGCAAGTATTTGGAACAGCATTGTTAAGTTGCACGAAAGTAGATTCGGTTTTCAGGTAAGTTGTTATTCTAAATTCAGTTCTCGTTTGTTCATGTATTATTCAGTAGTTTGTACACAAATTCTGTTTTTTTAAAACTGAGTGGTTGGACCAGCTGTACCATTCCTGGAATTTCCACTGACACCTGCTTTACAAAACTAGAAAGTTTAGGGTCTGGGCTACCTTCTTGAAATGTTTTGAGGGGGCCCGGCCTATCCATAATGTTCTGTAAGCTGCTACCCTTTGTTTGACCCTTTGCCATGAAGGACAGAAACAGTGCTGGATGTTTAAGACCACGTGCATCATCTATGAGTAACCCAAAGCATTCCATGTGTGCTCTGCTGAAGGCTGTTGGTTATTGATGCTTCACCCTGAGCTATTTCTCTTTATCACAGGTGGTTTGCCATTGCTTTTTTACACTCAAGGGCAGAATGAGGAGGTCTGTCTGAAATGTACCTCAGCAGGAACAGGTACTGAATCTGCGCTGTTGGTGTAATTCTGATCCACACTTCAGACCAGAAATGGGCATTTGCTTGGTAGAATCATTTGATAAGTGTCTCAGAGATAGTGGTCAGGTTGGTGGCTGTGTGATCTCTGAGTCAGAAAGTGGTAGTTCAAGTGTGCCTACCACTTTCTGACTCAGAGGTCATACAGCTACCAACCGGACCACTACCCCTGAGATACTTATCAAATGATTCTACCAAGTAAATGCCCATTTCTGGTCTGAAGTGTGGATCAGAATAACACCTACAACGCATGTTCAGTACCTGTTCCTGCTGAGGTATACTTCAGACAGACCTCCTTGACTGTAAGAAAGCAATGCCAAACCACCTATGATAAAGAGAAATAGCTCCCTCTTTGGTACTTGGTCACAGAAATCAAGGCAGAATTTCCAATCAAGGGTACTGAAGGAGTGCTGCTATGTCAGAGATGTCATCTTTCGAGCGACACATTAAGCTAAGTTACCTGTCCTCTCAGCTGGATGCAAAAAAATCTCACAGCCACTATTTCTAAGAAGCTGGGGATTTCTTTGGTTGTCCTGGCCTATTGTAACTCCTCTGCAAACATTACAAAACAATATAATTAACATGTCACTTTCACATTCTGATGGGTGTCTAAGCTATATCGTGCTCTCACCCTAAACTGGAAAATCTCAGTGGCTTTGTTTCCAAGTTCTTCCCTTTCATCACCCGTACATGGTTCACCTCTACCTCTTCCCTCCCCTTCCCTGGTTTTCATCTCTCCGTTTCTGAGATTAGGATACCAGCCGATATATGTTACAAGCCAATCCATTCCCACAACTACCTCGACTATACCACTTCACATCCTGCTTTGTGCAATGTTAGCTTCTGCACCGAGGTCATATCTGCTTGGATAATGTAACCTTTAGCCAGTATTTGTCCTTTCTTTAAACTGTGGGGTTGATAGGGACTTCAACTGTGTTTATTCTATGTCAGTTATCTGTGCTGTCACCCCATCCCAGAGTTATGGTACGATAAGCAACAGATAATTCTCAGTTATTTCCAACATGGTGGGACCAGCAAACAGCCCTTTCACTGTCTCCCCTTTCAGTATCCCAAAGGGAGTTTTCCATTCATGACAACTCCTCTCTCACTCCCAACAACCTCTCCCTTTCCTGCAACACCTTTCCATGCAAGAACAGGAGATCCAACTCATGTCTTCATAACCTCCTGCTTTCTTTAAATTCAGCGCTGTGTAGTCGCTGCTCAGAATGAAGCCTTCACTGTACTGGGGAGGCCAAACACAAACTGAGTGATTTCAACTTTCAATTTGCGAGCGTGGCCCTGTCAATTCAATGCTTCACTTTGCTCTGACTTTGACCTGCCTGACCTTGGCCAGCGATCGTGTTTCAGTGAAGCTTAACATGAACTCGAGGAACAAAACCTCAACCTTCACCTGGGAACTCTACAGAGAACCAGCGTTCAACAATTTTAGATCATAACCTCTGATGTTTTCTTTCTCTTTTTCATTTCCTATAATGACTTTGAATTTTGGACAGCAGTTATCCCTGCCATTTACAGCTCCTATGGAACACGCATTTTGCTTTTTCATTTGTTCCATTGCCATTCCCTCAACATACCTTCAGTCATTTAATCGCTCCTTCCTCCACCTTATCAAAGACCCCCTCACCTTTTGTTCATTTCTTCCCCTTTCGCACCATTAAACTCCATTACATTTCCAACTTATCCCAGTTCTGACAAAATGTCACAGTCCTGAAACGTCGCCTCTGAATCTCTCTCCGCAGATGCTACCTAACCTGTCGAGTATTTCCAGCACTTCACAGTGAATCTAGATGCAGTGTTCTGCATATTAACTGTCTGTGGGAGATTGCTATGGGCAAATTGACTGCTGTGTTTCCTAAATCACAGATGTCACCCTTCAAGTTACACTCTGCAAAACCCTGTGAGAAAAGGAAGTGCTTAATTGAGTGTAAAAGGCAAAATTGCCACCGTCCTACTGGTGATGGTTTAACCTAAAGGTCATGGTACGTCAGGCAAGAGGAGAGGTTGAGAAAGCAAACTTTGCAGCTTGGTGCCAGAACTGATGCCACCTGTTGGTGTTTCTTTGCATTGCAGATCAGCCATCCGAGCTAAAGGACCCCCTCCCCCCTTCACATTCAAAATTCATTGTCTGTAAAGATGCCTGGAACATTCATAGGTCAAGAAAGGTGTTGCTGAAAGTCTTTCTCTTCCACAAACCTTCAGACTGGGGGGAAAAAAGTCCTACTGACTACAGTTTCAGACATTGAAGCACTTCAGAAACATTGCAAAAACTTCTCACAGATACATAGCAATAATTAATACCCTTGTCTGTCATTTGTGGGCAGAGTCTTCAGTATCCAGAGCCAACTCTCTGGGAAGTCACTCCTAGACATTATATCCTCATAGGGAATATAGTAGTCATCATCGTCACCTAGAGAAAAGAGCAAATAGTAAATTGAGGATTTTGATGCAGAATTTCATTGTTGCTAAGTTAAAAGATATTGGTTTACATTTTTCATTCCAAACAGAAAAGTGATACAGGGCATAGGGGGAACACAGGAACATGGTATTGAGATAGAGGATTGACCATGAACATATTGAATGGTGGACCAGGCTCAAAATGGCTGAAAGGCCTACTCCCGGTCCTACAGTTGGTTCTGATATAGCGGGATAGCTCTATTCTTGTGCAATCTCGCATTGTTAGAAAATCGTGCAATAGCCGCGCCATTTAAACCAACAGGGCCAGAAACGCGTTATAGCCAATACAGCTGGGGAAAGTTCGCCTTCTATAAGTAATAGTCTAAGTTCTTCAATCACGTTAAAGACGATTTGTGTTGAAGGAACACACGTTATAGCAGAACTGATTGCATTTTCCAAATTGCCAGATTTGAAATTTAATGCAAAACGCTGAAAGTTCTTCTTCACCGTGAGTCCCGAATGGGCAGTACTGGCTTAGCCACATCACATTCAGTCCTATTGTAGTTGTTGAAGCCAAATATGAGGCAGGGGAACACGTCAGCGGCTTGATTATCTTCCCAAAGTGCAAACAAACAAAACCCCCATCCCGACGCCTGTCCTTTGCAAGAAAGGAAACAGTTTCTCTTCACCTCAAAACGTGCTCAAAGCTTCACATTTTCAAAGATGATTAAAATATTAATTTGGAATATTACACAAGAAGAAAAAAAAATTGTTTCGATTTTGGTTACTACTTCCAGAAATAGGTGGCGCTTACTTCTGGCTAAAGTCATTTGAGTTGACCTCTGCAGGTTTTTAAATTGTTGGATGCTGTTGCAACAATCTAGGAAGGCAGCTCGACATTCTTCCCCATGCACTCTCCGTGCCCTGCTGTTACATGATAGCCCCATCGGGTTCGTTTTCATTCCACCTTTGCAACAGTTCTCTGTAAATTTATTTGCCTTGTACCGATTCACTAGAGTGGAAAGACACAATGATTCAATTAGAAAAGGGAAAGACGGTAAATCCTCAAAGTTGTAACTGAGAGCCTGAAAATCGCAACTTCAATTGAAATAATTAAGAGCTAAATCTTAAGCTCAGTCCGAATTGCATTGGTTTCCTGGACAATGTTTCACCAGGAAGCCTGGAACGTTCACTTGTCAAATGTTACCAAACTCGCCTCACGGACAACACCGGGAGAAAGTGAGGACTGCAGATGCTGGAGATCAGAGTCGAGAGCGTGGTGCTGGAAAAGCACAGCAGGTCAGGCAGCATCTGAAGAGCAGGAGAATTGACGTTTTGAGCATGAGCTGCTCTTCATCAGGAATGACACTCCTGATCCAGAATCCCATTCTTAATGAAGAGCTTATGCCCGAAACGTCAATCCTCCTGCTCCTCAGATGCTGCCTGACCGGCTGTGCTTTTCCAGCACCACGCTCTCGCTTCATTAACTACACCGCCCTGTGGTGTCTGTTAAATCAGTTTCTGCCCTCTCTTACCATGCCCCAATCCCTTGAGGAAGGCTGGTTAGCTCAGTAGGCTGGATAGCTAGTTTGCAATGCAGGGTGATGCCAATTCACCCTGATCCTTTCCCCTCACCTGATGGTGTAGTGACCCTCAGATTGAGGCACCCACCACCATTACATCTCTCTCCAATGAGATAGAGTGTGCCAGTGCAACCATGGCAGTTTTACCTTCACCTACAATAACTCATCACCCGGTGGTTATCAGCAAAGACACCAGGGTCCCTCCCATCCATGCCATCTTTAGAAGCATGTTGTGCACCTGGATGGGCACTGGCATTCTGAAGCCATCCTACTCAGTCAAGGATGGAGTCTGAGCATGGCAAAGAAGCGATAGATCATCTGACAGGAACTTGCATGTTCTGATAGATAGGGAGCTACCAGAGAAGAAACCATACCACCAGACCCTGACAACCCAGTCTGAGGTCACCACCCAGGTCGGTGCCACTGTCTTGGTTTAGCTGAGCGGGCAGAAATGCAGAAAGAAGGTGGTGAGATTCTCAGCTAGGGCTAAGTCCCACACTCTTCCCTCTGCAGCCTCACATTGACTCTATCTCTGCTACTGCACCTGCTTCTCCCCTAGGCTTGTGAGCTGCCACTCTCACTATTGCATGCAGCACCTCTATTAGCCCCTACCCTGACAGTTATTGTGGGGATGTTCACCGAACTGGCACTCATTTCATCCCCAGTGTCGGTGACATCATGGAGTCTCCTGTGAAGCGCTGCTGTACTGTGTTGAGTGGAATTTATTTGGTTATCTTCCCACTGCATCCAGTTGCCGGTTTGGTTGCTCATTGCTGTGGTCGCTACATTGGGTCTAGATCAACGTGTTTGTTGTGGAGTCCGTGGATGAGTGCCATGCTTCTAGAAATTCTCTGGCTGTCCTCTGTTTGCCCTATTATTGTTGTGCAGTTCCATTTGAATTTGTGGTCCTTGTTGTCTGTGTGTATAGATACTCGGGAAGATTGGTCATGGTGTTTAGTTGATGTTCATTGTAAGCAGATCGCTAGTGGTCTGCCTGTTTGTCCTATATAGTGTTTCATGCAGTCCCTTCCCAGGCATATTTCTCATTTTGCTATCCTGCTGCACTGTCCCATCCTTTACAATTGCATTGCACCCTGCCCATGGGAAGACTAATCTGCCGACATCTCCACCAACACCTGGTGTCAGTATGGTACTGATATAGCACAACAAGATGTGCAGCCCCTTTGACTTGGGACTCCTGACCAGCAAGCCAAGCTGCCTGCATTTGTGACTGTGCTAATAAGGTGGTCCAAGCCAGTTATCAAACGTCAATCAACTCTAATCCCGTTTTCTAACATGTGACTCATGGAAAGAGAAAATATGAAGTGTCCAAAACAGTGTCCACAACATGCACTGCTAACTCATTGAAACCAAATTTTAGTTGGGCTAATATTATAGGTTAAAAATCCCCCACCAGAATGACCCTTACATAGACGATTAATCGCAAAGCATTCTCGAATCAATCAAAGACACATACAGTTAGCCATTTTAACATCCATAAGTCTCGTTGCACGACGTCTGCGTTTCATTGGCTGTTTGCATTTGAGCTCTGTAATAAAGTTTGGAGACAGATGTTAAAGCATGAGTTACAGTCCAGCAGTTTCAAACCAAGTTGATGCACAGTATGCATTTTACCAACACAATTGCCTTCACCTTATTCACTTCATGCCTTCATCATACATGGGAGACTGGTCAGCAAGGTTAGATTTCATGGAATACAGAGAGAACTAGCCATTTGGATACAGAACTGGCTTGAAGGTAGAAGACAGAGGGTGGTGGTGGTGGAGGGTTGTTTTTCAGGCTGGAGGCCTGTGGCCAGTGGAGTGCCACAAGGATCAATGCTGGGCCCTCTACTTTTTGTCATTTACATAAATGATTTGGATGTGAGCATAAGAGGTACAGTTAGTAAGTTTGCAGATGACACCAAAATTGGAGATGTAGTGGACAGCGAAGAAGGTTACCTCAGATTACAACAGGATCTTAACCTGATGGGCCAATGGGCTGAGAATTGGCAGATGGAGATTAATTCAGATAAATGCGAGGTGCTGCATTTTGGGAAAGCAAATCTTAGCAGGACTTATACACTTAATGGTAAGGTCCTAGGGAGTGTTGCTGAACAAAGAGACCTTGGAGTGCAGGTTCATAGCTCCTTGAAAGTGGAGTCGCAGGTAGATAGGATAGTGAAGAAGGCATTTGATATGCTTTCTTTTAATGGTCAGAGTATTGAGTAGAGGGGTTGGGAGGTCATGTTGCGGCTGTACAGGACATTGGTTAGGCCACTGTTGGAATATTGCGTGCAATTCTGGTCTCCTTCCTATCGGAAATATGTTGTGAAACTTGAAAGGGTTCAGAAAGGATTTACAAGAGTGTTGCCCGGGTTTGAAGATTTGAGCCATAGGGAGAGGCTGAACAGGCTGGGGCTGTTTTCCCTGGAGGGTCGGAGGTTGAAGGGTAACCTTATAGAGGTTTATAAAATCATGAGGTGCATTGATAGGATAAATAGACAAAGTCTTTTCCCTGGGGTTGGGGAGTCCAGATCTATGACTCTGTACAGATTATCTAAGGGAGTTAACAGGAGAGTTATTGAGGAGCAAAAACTGCAGATGCAGAAAAACCGCATAAGACAGGAAAGGAGGCAGTAAGTGGCTCAAGCTTGGATCATAAAAGGTGATAGCAATAGTTTTTGGCATGTTAAGTGTCAGGGATATCAATTTTGGGGGGTGAGTTTAAGTTGGAATAAGTGCAATTTAGATGCTTATCAACAATCTGAACTAGACTTCAGCACAGATCCAGCGCTGTGCATTAAACTAGTATCTCATTCATTCTCTAATACAAGTTATCACTGCAAATAGAATTTCAACCTCTCCAGAATCCTCTTTACAAGTTGCAGAAGTTAATTCAATGAGTGCTTCTAAAAACCAGTACCTGTCCTTGTAGGTGTCTTGAGGTCACTGCTTGTTATAATTGTCAGTCCCGCATCTGTGAAAACGCCAAGAACATCACTGCCACTTCCAGGCGTGCATCCAATGTCATTCTTCTCGACAACGTCCCAGATCTGTATGAAATACACACAAAGCTGCTACATGAATCAAAGAAGGATTGACAACGTGACGCTGTTACTGCCTCGCTTTCTCTCTGGCTAGAGTTTCAGTGGTGCAGCGAAAATGTTCCCAAAATGAGCAAAGAACACAACAGATATTGGAAATCTGAAAAAAGCTGGAAACACTGTGTCAGCATTGAGCACAGTGTCTGAATGGATTAACAGATGTACCACCTCAAAGCAGTTCAATAACCTTAACGATATATTTCAGGCAGATGGAGACAACTTAGCGAATTAAGATCACTGTTCCCTTTTCTTTCAACATTTTGCCAAGTGTGATTGTTAGTACAAAGCCCAGTGTGGAGCCCTCAGATACTATCCTAATACCTGTACTGAAATATTGCAAAGCAGAGGAACAGGTTTCTGAGTGTGACTTAAGAAAGTGTCTCATTGGCAGTGAGCTCCAGTACACAGAAGGAAGGTCCATAATCCTTTACTCAGTCATGTTCCTCTGCTGGTTTTTAATGAACGGGCTTCAGAAAACTGCTTCATTTAAGCTGTGCACATTCTTAAGGGCGGGTGGGTGTGATTTTTATTTTTATTCTCTTGTGGGACATAGGCATTGCTGGTTGCACCAATATTTATTGCCTGTCCCTAGTGGTGAGCTGCCTTCTTGAACTGCTGCAGTCTGTGTGCTACAGATTAAACCATAATCCACTTAATTATGGAGGAAATTTCAGGATTTTGAACAGGAATGGCAATATATTTTCAAGTCAGGATGGCGAGTGGCTCGGAGGGAACTTGCAGGTGGTCTTGCTGCTATGTATCTGCTGCCTTTGTCCTTCTAGATAAAAGTGGTTGTGGTCTTGGAAGGTGCTGTCGAAAGATATTTGGCAAATTTTTGCAGTGCTTCCTGTAGATAGTACACACTGCTGCTACTGAGCGTTGGTGGTGGAGGGACTGGAGTAAATTAAAGAACTTGCATTCTCTTTTGATGCTCAAAATGATTTATTAAAGAGTGCACCTTATTGAAGGATGCATCTGCAACATAGTCACCACTTTCATCAGTTCTATTGGAAATCAAAAGGAATTGCTTTAAATATTGGCTTCTTCCTTCACCCCTTTTCATCCAACTGTTGGTCTGACCAGAAACTTCATTTCCAGTCTATTTTCACCTAAAACCCGACATCCCAAAGTACTGTCTGCTTTTGATTTCCTTTCTGCAACTCCCTCTACATCCCTTCAGCTCTTCTAAGCATCTGTGTCCATCTCTTGACAACTTCTGACCATTTTGCTTTCAAATAAACAAAATAACTTTAAAACAGTTGGCCAAGAAACATCACACAAGTTAAGTGTTCGCCCCTTATTAATCACTAACAGCACTTCCTTAACTTAAAAGCTTAGAAAAATGTCAGGAATTACTTGCCTTCCTCTGCGTTATCTTATTTTTCTTATTCAACACAAACACGGCTTTATCCACAGCAACTAGACCAACTGTTGCCCCAGAGTCGCCTGTGATTTTCAGTTGAAACTGTTTTCCAGGTTTGTAAATCTTGTTTTCATCGTGTTGGTTTGCAGCAGACACTACCAACTGTGAAGAAATGTATGTCAGTCTGAAATCGTCACAAAAACGCGATAACTTTTGATTGGTGCAACTCATCACTGCTGAAATTAGCGAATCAGAATACTAAAGTTATAGAATTAAAGAATGAAACAGCAGAGAAAGAGATCAGTCAGCTTTATTCATTTGTAAGAATTATCCAATTCATCCAATTCCTCTTGTTATTACTCCCTAGCCCTGTAAACTTTCCCCTTCAAGTATTCACAAATTCTCTCTTTGAATTTGAGACTTGCACCATCAGAGGCTTTGCCTTTAAGAGATTTTACTTGGAAGAGTTTTTTTAAAACTTTTTTATAGCAACTCTACCAACTACTAAACAGTTGGCTAAAATGCAACTCGCATATGTAGGAATAAGGACTCCAGGTGTTCAAAAGTCTGAGGGGTTTTGAGTACAGGTTTTGTGTCAGCAAGAGGGACAGCAACTGCAGGACACAGATTTAATATAAATTGCAATTAGTTATGAGGAATATTCGAAGCAGTTCAGTCCATTTGGCCCCTCAAGCCAGTTCTCCCATTTAACACCACTACAGCTAAACTGACTATGGCTTCCATTTCTAATCTCTGTTTCCATTCCAATAATCTTTGACTGTCTGATGGATCAAAAACCTAACTGAGCCTTGAATATAATCAATGAGCCAAACTCCACTGCTATTAGTGGAAAAGAAGTTCCAGAATTAAGAAACAATCATAATTGCCTGTGGAACAATGCATCATGAAAACAGCTTAAGTGATGCAAACAGTTTTGTTACGTTTATTTATCCCTTAACTCCACTTGTTTCTCTCTCTGACTTTGTGTAAACTAGGCTGAAAACAAAGGTTATAGGGTTTAAGTCAATTAAATTGTTATGTTGTTTCATTTTGCTCTGTTAAAGTTACAACAATTGTTAATAAATGATTAAATCTTTTCTTTAAGATACAAGTCCTGGATCAGGATAAGTCACAGAGTCGGGAATTGGTCATTTTAAAGTCTGTTTAAATATCATTTTTGAGGGCCTTTGAAGGTTTTAATCGTATTGCAAATACAGAGGTAGGAAGGTCGATTTGATTTGATTGAGAGTGTGGTGCTGGAAATGCACAGCAGGTCAGACAGCATCCGAGGAGCAGGAGAACTGACGTTTCGGGCATTAGCTGCCTGACCTGCTGTGCTTTTCCAGTGCCACATTCTTGACTCTGATCTCCAGCATCTGCCATCCTCACTTTCTCCTAGTTGATTTGATCTGGTCATCTGTCTCATGTTGTAACATACTGCAGAGTAACCTTTTATGTGGCACCATATCAAATGCTTTTTGGAAATCCAAATACACTACTCCTGGACTGTCTCCTTTAGCCAGCTCACTTGAAAACTCCTCAGAGAACTTTAATGACATCATAGTAACTCTACCTGATATTATCATGATTGTCAAAATGTCCTGCTACTATTGCTGTAGTAACCCATTTCATTTTAACACTGAAAGATGATGTGCTAACTAGTGCAGTTTTGTGCTTTCATTCTCCCTTATCTCTCAGCACTGGGGCTGGGTGTGAAAACATTGCAGATTCCTAACCAAAACAAATCAAATAGAAAACAGGAATGCTTACTGTTCCCATGCATGTGTCTTTCACATCAATCCAGACAGAATCAGCAACCATTTCTATATTTGCTCCCTTTGTCACGTAGTAATAGACCAGTAGTCTGAAGGATGGTATTAAGTCAGAGGTGATTGGAATGAGCATGTTCACCACAATTTGGCCAATCTCCCTTGACTGTCGTCCAACGGTCACAATCTTTCCTTTGTTTATCAACTGATTAAAAGGAAGTGAAAATAAGTAGGTTAAAATACAATCGATCATTTTGAAACAAACTAAAACAGAGAATTATGGAGAAACCTCAGCAGATCATGCAACATCTGTGGAGAGAGGAACAGAAATAACATTTCACATCTGATGGGTCACTGGATTTGAAATGTTCCTGATGAAGAGCTTATGCCCGAAACGTCGATTCTCCTGCTCCTCGGATGCTGCCTGACCTGCTGTGCTTTTCCAGCACCACACTCTCGACTCTGATCTCCAGCACCTGCAGTTCTCACTTTCGCCCACTGGATTAACCCTATTTCACTCTCCACAGACCCTGCTAGACGTGCTGAGTTTCTCCATAATTCTCCATTTTGGTTTGCAGATCTCCACAGTTCTCTGTTTTATTTGAGACAATTTTGAAAACCTCACCACATGAAGTAATTGAGAAAGTAAAACAGCTTAATATAAGCTATCAACACATTTTTGAACAATTGAATTCTTACAATTCCAAATGCATATTAATAAATAGCTATGCCTGTCTTAGCATAGTGGAAACAGGTCAAATTTTGAACTGCCCGAAGGCTTTGTGCACTTTGAGAAGCACAGCAGAAATTATTTAGCGGGTTGAATGTGTTATACTATTGCTCTCAGAATGCCATAACCTGCTGTTGATCCCCGGCTAACATGTATTTTCCCATAAAAGATCGTGCCTTAATCCTCCAACCAGCCACCAAGGATATCAAACCCTTCCTTGTAACTGTCGTAGGCTGAGCCAGAAATGAAAGCAAACTGATGGAAATGTTCAGGATGTCAGGCAGCGATTGTGGAGAGATACAACATTAAGATATCCTCGAGACAGGAAGGCTATGAGAGGAGATCTGATTGAGGCTTTTAAAATCAGGAATGGGGAGGCAACGGCCGAGTGGTATTATTGCTCGACTATTAACCCAGAATAATGTTCTGCAGACCTGGATTTGAATCCTGCCATGGCAGATGGTGGAATTTGAATTCAATAAAAATAAATCTGGAATTAAGAGTCTAATGATGACCATGAAGCAATTATCAGAAAAGCCCATCTGGTTCACTAATGCCCTTTAGGGAAGGTAAATCTTCCATCCTTACCTGATCTGGCCTACATGTGACTCCAGAGCCACAGCAATGTGGTTGACTCCCAACTGCCCTCTGAAATGGCCTAGCAAGCCACTCCGTTGTATCAATTGCTGGAAAGTCACAGCAAATGGACTGCAGTGATTCAAGAAGGCAGCTCACCATCACCTTCTCAAGGGCAAATAGGGACGGCCAGCCAGCGACGCCCAAGTCCCACAAATGAATTTTTATTTTAAAATGAGTGGATGGGATAGAACAGATAGTGTGAAGCTGGTTCTACTTGCAAAAGAAGCAAGAGTGAAAGGGTTTTGAGTGGTTTGAAGTAAATAAAGCGAGGGTGAAGTAGGAAAAAGAACTTTTTCACACAGTGAGTAGTTAGGAAATGCAACGGTCTGATGGAAATATGGTGGAGGCAGGATCAACTGAGGCATTTCAGAGGGCATTATTGGGATTGCAAAGGTGCGTAAGGATATGAGGGAAAATGCAGGAGATGGTTACTGAGTGCCGATCAGGCCCAATGGGCTGAATAGCCTCCTTCCACATTGTAACAATTCTGTGATTTGAGGCTGATCTTAATGAAGATCCAACAGCTTGAAACATTAACTTGGTTTCTCTCCACAGACGCTGCCCAGTCTGCTGAATGTTTCCCAATGTGTTCTCTTTATTTCAGATTTTCACCATTTCCAACATTGTGTTTTTGTATCAGACTTAACCAGACAAAGCAACTTTGACTGCTATTGGTTCAATTCCCGCCTCAGGCGACTGACTGTGCGGTGTTTGCACATTCTCCCCGTTCTGCGTGGGTTTCCTCCGGGTGCTCCGGTTTCCTCCCACAGTCCAAAAAAAATGTGCAGGTTAGATGAATTGGCCATGCTAAATTGCCCGTTGTGTTAGGTGAAGTGTTACATGTAGGGGAATGAGTCTGGGTGGGTTGCGCTTCGAGCGGGTTGGTGTGGACTTGTTGGGCCGAAGGGCCTGTTTCCACACTGTAAGTAATCTAATCTAAAACTAATCTATACCCTGAGATAATCTTCCAAGCAATATTCTTTCTCAAAAAGATCCCTACTTCCTATGTTGTAATATAGAGAGGAGACGAAATTGGAATTTAAATACCATTTATCAAGCACCCAGGACATCCTAAACTAATGAATTAATGCAGAGTCTTTGTATTGTAATCACTGTTGTAATGCAGAAGGAATATTATTACTGATTTGCAGACATGAAGACCATAGCCATGACAGTGAATATCTGAACAGATAATGTTCTTTTGCAATGTTAAGTGAGATATAAATGTTATCCATATCACTTCTGATTCCTTCTAACTATAGGATGATGCACCTTCCATCCCACAGGATGATGAACAGACAAGGCCTGGGATGAACACCATCCCAAATCTATGTCATGAATTTCAGTTCCTTCACTCCTCTCATGCAGAATAAGGCTTCAGCCCTTGTTCCAGCATCCAATTCTGACTCATTAGATGGCGCCAGAGTGTGGTGACACTGTACAACACAACATTTTTGACTGTATTTATGACAAAATACACATTACAATAAATAAATAAAATTAAACAAATCAGTTCATTCAAGGCTGATGGATTTCCATCTCTTGTCCTATAGTTACATAACCTTTAATCCCTTTAATTCCACAAGAAAGCTTGCTTGTGGAAACTACAGTAGTAACTGGAAAGCATAAGAATCTCACAAATTGGAGGAACTTGCATAGTGTGTGCAAGTGCAGACTCTTAACTGCCCTCTGGGGCAATTAGGGATGGGCAATAAATGCTGGACTAGCCAGTGATGCCCACATCCTCTGAATGAATTTAAAAAATATATGATCCATGAGTTAAAATGATACACAACCCAATGGACAGAATGGCCTCAGTGATATCTCCTCCCTCCACAAGTGATTGCTTTTTAAACCGAGGACCCTCTAACCGCCGGTGAAATAGAAAACATACCATATAGGTAAAGTACTTTATCTGGTTCTGGATTCCTGCATTGTCATTTCGGAGACTGAGATGAACGACCAAATTACTTCCAGGACTTAGTTCTGCTGGCTGAATGCCAATGTGCAGGTAGTTCATCGAGCCAGCCTGTGTCTGATATGGCTGTGCCACCATACTTGCAGAGGCCTGCCGTGCTTTAGGAGTGTTGGGAACATTAGTTTCAACCTGTAAATAAGGAAATGAACAATCCGGAAGCAACACTGCTGTCAATTAGTCACGTGCAAATGGCAAACATTTACTAAAGTGAGATTAATCTTCCATATCAGGAATAAAATCAGCAGGAAGAAGGTTGGTACACCAACTGAGATATATGTTCCTCCAATGCTGGCCTGACAATCATCCCAGTTTTAATCACACCACTACTACTGGGCATGTCTTAGGTCGAAAGGAGGGACTGGATTCTCTCCCTCTGGAATTCCTTCCTTCCCTGAAACAAGGGAAGTTCTGTGTTCAGGAAATTAATCTGGAGCCCAAATGCATATGGAACATTAGTTTTTAAAGGTCAATAAAACAGAAAGTAGATCTGACATTCTGTCATCTTCAATTGAAACCACATTGCAATTGTTCATTGAATTGTTCACCGTCATAAAGTAAAGAATATTCTCTTTGTTGGCAAAAAAGGTCAAGGGAGAATTTAATAGATGCATTTTAAATTATGAAGGGTTGTGATCGAGTAAGAAATGAAAGATTGCTTCCATTTGTGGGTCTAGAGGACGTAAATTTAAAATAGTTGTAAAGAAACGAAATGAGACTGTTCGCTATCTTGTGAATGAGTGCAATACGAAATGAATTCCCTGAAAGTAGATGGTGGAAGTAGATTCAATATGTGACACTACTATGACTTTGAGGACTGTATTTTCTCCTGGTTCGTTTATGAAGAAAGGTCAAGGCAGAGGAGTTAAGCAGTCCACTCGGAGCCAATAAACAAAACAATTTGAGAGGCTTTGGGTTTCTTTTTAAATGGTTGGAATGTGTTGTTGCTGTGCCACCATAATCTTACCAGACCATAGGGGTTGCTCACTCATTCGAGAGAAGTAACTGGTTGTGATTTAACCTGAGGGCCACCAGACCTCAGGCAAGGCAAGAGGTTGAGAAAGAGAGTCATTTGTGGTAAACTCAAACCGGTAAGGGGGATTGAACCCACCCTGTTGGCATCATACTACTCTGTAAACAATCCAGCCAGCTGAGCTAAACAGATTCCCAACTGGAATATAGAAGCAGCCTGAATGGATGGGGGTCAAGCACCCAGGGTTTTTAGCTTTGGTTTTCAGTAACAGTTGCTCCTGGGGTCTTGGAGTTGGATATGGAAGTTGTTTTTCATCTGTGTTACCACTAAAAACTGGGGTTCTCTGCCTGCTGCTAGAATCGCATGTGAGACAATCTCTTTTACTGAATTTGCCTTTGCCAAGGGTGTGTTTATGGGAACCATCAGGGTTTGTGACATAAAGCTCAGATAAAGAAGAAATGGACAAAACAATCTTTATCCTACTTCTCATATAACAAAGATGTTGTACCAAACATGATGCCATGAAAATAATCCCAGCCTATCCAGCCTTTCTCTATAACCCAAACCTTCCATACCCGGCAACATCCTGGTAAATCTGTTCTGAACCCTCTCCAATTTAATAACATCCTTCCTATAACTGAGCAACCAGAACTGGACACCAATATATAGTTCCTGGGCTTTTCCTTGCCACCTGTCATGAATACTGGCACTATGTTAGCCAACCTCCAATCTTCTGGCATCTCACTTGTGGCTATCAATGATACAAATACCTCAGCAAAGGGCTCAGCAATTTATTCCCTCTCTTCCCACAGAGTTCTAGGATACACCGGATTAAATGTTAGGGATTTATCCACCTTTACGCTTCCTAAGACATCCGACATTTCCTCCTTTGAAAAATGGACATTTTTCAAGATGTTGCTATTTATTTCCCCACATTCTCTATCTTCTAAATCCCCCTCCACAGTAAACACTGATGCAAAATACTCGTATAGTATCGCCTGCAGTTCCATACATAGGTGCCCTTGTTGATCTTTAAGGTACCCTATTTTCTCTTTAGTCACCTTTCTGTCCTTAATATATTCATAGAGTCATAGAGATGTACAGCATGGAAACAGACCCTTCGGTCCAACCCGTCCATGCCGATCAGATATCCCAACCCAATCTAATCCCACCTGCCAGCACCCGGCCCATATCCCTCCAAACCCTTCCTATACATATACCCATCCAAATGCCATTTAAATGCTGCAAATGTACCAGCCTCCACCACTTCCTCTGGCAGCTCATTCCATACACGAATCACTTCAGATTCTCCTCAATCCTATTTGCCAAGGCTGTCTCATGTCCCCTTTTCAATCTCCTGTTCTCCCTCTTAAGTGTACTCCACATAATTGGCTTATTGGCAAAAGACAGAGAGTAGTTAAATAACCTATTATTCTGTTCTGTTTTCCAATAGAGTTAAGTCATTCAAATTCTTCCTTTTGTTGCATTTAACTGCAATGTGTGAATAAAGTGTGCTTTGCTTCAAGACTGTAGTTTGACCGATCCGGAACACAACGCATGGCAATTACTTTTAAAATAAGAAAAAATTAGGATCTAGGCTATTTTTTTTTTAAATATACTTTGAGGGGGTTTGGTCTGATCCTTGACAAATAGTAATATTCAGAAAGGACATTGGATATATATGTGAAAGGATGTGACATGTAGGGTTAGGAAAAAGATGCAGAAAGGTTGTACCAAATTAGGTGGCTGTTTGAGCGAGCAAGGCCTCCTCTGTGCCTCATTGGTCGATAGCTCTCTATTTAGTGTACTCACTTTTACTTGTATATTTTGTGGCTGTCCAACTGTATTTAATGTCAACCTGGCAATACCATCATGTTGGGTTTTTGAGTGACTTTGTCCTCCATTGACCATCACAGGGATTCCATTGGCTGGTGAACCATCAGGGTTTGTTACGTAGACCTCAGATAAAGAAGAAAGATAAAATTTCTCATGGGACAACGATACGTACGTAAGGTGTAGAAAGAAAGGATGAGGTGAATGGAGAGGTTTGTACCATTAAATCAAATGGCATTCCAGGCTTGTAATACTTGGAAGTCTTGGTAAATAATATGGTGTATGGGGAGGTGACTATTTTTATTCCTGATTTTTCTGCTTCAACCATGTCACTGCCTAAATCATAAGGCAAAAAGAAATATGATTAAATGTACAGTGTTTTGGCAAATACCAGAAGTGAAACATTTCTGCTAAAGGCTTATTAAATGAAACACTGTCACTGCCTCTGATGCGCTGTTTTCACAGAAAATAAACAGAGAACACAATTAACCAAACCCAGATTAACGATTCATTGGATTTTCACTAATTGGTTTCACAGTGAATTCACTACATTTTTAAATGATAAATCTTTTAACTTTCACTGAGGGACAGTTGCACAACAACGATGCACAAACATCGATTCGCCTGCTCCTCGGATGCTGCCTGACCTGCTGTGCTTTTCCAGCACCACTCTAATCTTGACTCTAATCTCCAGCATCTGCAGTACCCACTTTCGCCTAAGTAACCTAGGGGCGCAAACAAATGCTTCAAAGGCCCAATTTCAAATCCCATCATCGAGGGGAATTTAAGTTTGATTAGTTAATGAATCTGGAATAAAAATACTCATTACAAAGAATATAAAATAAACAGTCTCTTTAAGATTGACCACGATATGATCAGAGTGTTGGAGAGATCTTGTGGCACGATGGTAGTGTCCTACCTCAGAGACAGGTTATCCAGGTTCAAATCCCACCCACTTCAGACATAACATCTTTGACCAGGTTGATTAAAAAAATTTACTTTTTTAGAAGTCAGATGGTTATGAAAAACTCTGCAAGTTTATTTAGTTCTTTCAGGGAAAATAATTTATCACCCTTAGCTGGGCTGGTCAACCTATGACACCAGATACACAACAGTGTGCAGCCTCTGGACTGAAGTAACTGGTTTGTATCAAAACTGATCTATGTCAGTTAAACATTACTGACATACTTTCTTGGATGAGGCAGTATTGTAAATGACAATGTTCTGGGGACTTGGGTTGAAATCCTACCATAACAGATGGTGGAATTTGGATTCAGTGAATAAATATGGAATAAAAATGATAGCCGAAGGGAGAACATACGGCCTCTATCAATTGTTGTAAAACACCTGCTGGTTCACTACTTTCTGAAGTACCATCGTTAGCTAGCTTGGTCTAAATATGATTCCAGACCCACAGGCAGCATCCGAGGAACAGTAGAATCGGGCATAAGCCCTTCATCAGGAATGAGACTTGTGGGTCAGGGGCTGAGAGATGGACAGCCATGGCTTTTTCAAGCAATGAGTCTATTCAAGAAAGAGATCAATAGATTTTTGGATCTAAAGTCATGTAGGGATAGGATAGGGTGGAATCGAGGCGAAAGGTCAATAAAGCTGTTATGGAATGGCCTATTCCAGCTGGCGCTTGTGCTGCTGTCACAAAATTAACACTGTTCTGGCACATTTATAGAGATTCACTATTTGTAAATATAAATACTAAAGGCAGAAATCAATCCTTGTTTTCACATCTTTATCACACGTACAAGATTGCCCTTTAACCATATTATGCACAATGAAATATACATACCTGTATGTGTTATGACACTGGCAGTAATATAGATTGAGCATCCTACAAGTTCGTAAATGTCAGGAAAGCTGGTTTTGAAAACTTCACTTGTCAAAGAAGCATCCCCTCGTCCATCTATAATCTGAAATTAAATACTTTAGATCAGGCCAGAGTCCTACAATAACTGCAGGACCCTATCAAATAAATTATTCAATAATTTTCTAACGTTCTGCTGTGTATCCTCTGTGAGTTTTGTGAAGATTTATAGCTCAGGTTGAGGTTCTTGGATGTAGGTTTGCTCGCTGAGCTGGAAGGTTCATTTTCAGACGTTTCATCACCATATTAGGTAACATCAAGAGTGAGCTGAAACTTTATTGCTGGAACAGCACAGCAGGTCAGGCAGCATCTAGGGAACAGAAGATTCGACGTTTCGGGCACATGCCCTTCTTCATTCCTGAAGAAGGGCATGTGCCCGAAACGTCGAATCTTCTGTTCCCTAGATGCTGCCTGACCTGCTGTGCTGTTCCAGCAATAAAGTTTCAGCTTTGATCTCCAGCGTCTGCAGACCTCACTTTCTCCTCGAAAACATCAAGAGTGAGCCTCCTAATGAAGCCATACTAGGTGACATCATCATGATGGCGATGAAACATCTGAAAGCGAACCTTCCAGCTCAGCAAGCAAACCTACGCCCAGTGTGTCCTCTGTATTTGTAATGAAGTCCAGTCCACATTGGGCACTGGATATTTAGAATCTGAAAGCACTGGACAGTGTGATTGATTTTCTATCCCTGATTTTAAATCCTACATCACTTCAAGGGCCAAGAACATTAAATAACTTTGTTTTGTTGATAGCTGTCGGTTTTGTACGACAATATAAGTATTTTTCAATGTGAAAATGTTTCCTCATCAAGAGAACAGTTATTTTCCTACTTAGTTAATTCTTCAAACTCTTAAGCTTTTCCACTTATCATTGTGATGCGAATCCAAACGAACATGCCAATACAAAAGCAGACCTTCCTCAGGTCATCGCACCTGAAACATTAACAATGATTTTTCTCCGCACATGCTACCAGACTTGCTGAGCTTTTCCAGCAACTTTTGTTTTCAATTTACATCATCCACGTTCTTTCAGTATTTATCAGATGAACATGCCTTATTTGTCAATGTGATGCCAATCCAGATGAATATGCTGGCAGTTGGGTAAATCCCACATTTAGAACATAGAAAAATACAGCGCAGAACAGGCCCTTTGGCCCTCAATGTTGCGCTGACTTGTGAACTATTCTCAGCTTGTTCCCTTACACTATCCCAAAATCATCCAGTAATATTCCAGTAATCTTTTGCTTTTGTACTTACGCCTACTGATTGAAGTGATGATGGAATGCCTATCCTTTCACCATCCTTCATTATTCCAAACATAACAAATGCACGACCCTCAACAGGCTTTCCATAAGTGAATCTAAAAATGAGAAAATAGAACTGTTAAAATGGTCATTGGAGCAAGCTTGCAGGAAAGCTGGTCTCTGAAGGGAGAATACTAACCTTGCAGTGATTGAAACATCCAGTCTATTATCATCAACATAGAAAAAATGCTTTTCTCCTTCAAGGGTAACTTCAAAACTCGGTAACACTATCAAAACAAGCCAAGTCAAAACAGCATTTAAAATATTACAATTACTGACTGATTCCCGTGTTGTTTTACATTCAAACATAGACACACACTGAGGTATCACAGTCAAATGAATCACAAGACAATGACTTTTATGGTGCTCTTTGAGAAACAAATCCTAGAGTGAAAACCAAAAATAGTTTCATGAACTTTTTCAACTCGTTCTAATGCATGAAATCACAGGTTGGTCACATGAAACAGAATGATAGAGTGGAATTGAGGAAGCTGTATCCATCACCTCACAGCGCAGCTCCTTTATAAATATTGAATCAAGCAAACGTCGCGTGAAGAGTTTAACCTCCCTTACCAACAGAAATAGATTTTTTTGAGAATAGACTCCCTACAGTGTGTGAACAGGTCCTGCAGCCCAACCCGATCCCTCCGAAGAGTAACCCACCCAGACCAGCTCCCCATTGCTCTACACTTACCCCCACTAATGCACCTAACCTACACATCCCTGAACACTATGGGCAATTTAGTCTGGCCAACTCACAGAACCTAAACATCTTTGGATTGTTGGGGAAACCAGAGCACCTGAGGGAAACCCACGCAGACACGGGGAGAATGTGCAAACTCCACACAGACAGTCACAGTCAAATGAATCACAAGACAACGACTTTTATGGTGCTCTGGGGGTGGAATCAATCCCTGGTTCCTGCCACTGTGAGGCAACAGTGCTAACCACTGAGCCACTGTGCCACAAGGGATACATTAATCAATGGAAATCTTCAGGGATTAAAGTTCCAAATTTGATGTTACACACTTGGCACAATAATATCATGGGACTAGAATGGGAATAAACTAAATCTTTTGGTTTTCATTTAGACGAACATTTTTTGTAATATAACTGTGCCATCTTGAGCTGAGTAGGTTATCTGTCAGTGTCAACAAGCTTGCTATTGACCTGGCATGATGGTGATGTTAATGAAGGCAAGGATGGCCCTTGGAGGGCACTGGTCACGTCTGTTGTGGAAGACTTGCCAAGTGGTATTCAGTCATGAATATTGTTAGATAATATAATAATTCTTCCAGGGTGTAAAATCCTTGCTGGATTCTACGTCACAGACAAGTGATGGCCGAGGTTGGGTTGGTCAATGGATGCAACTGATAGTGGGGGAATGGGCGGTGTAAGTTGTGCTATTGCACTGGTTTTTGTGACCAGATATTAAGATCACTGAAAGTTTTGGGATCTATTATGAAAATGCCACTGAGTCCTTCCCTATGAGAAACAGCAAGGCATGGCTCTCAGCAAGTCCTGCACCCACCTTGTCCATTCCAAGGATTGGTTATCAACCTATCAGATGGCTTTTGAAGAAAGGATCCAAATGTTGCAGCATCTCTCACAGGATTGCTCGTCATGGTTTCCACACTCAAGCATCCTGTATGCTGCAGGATGTGGACCTTCATTTGGTGTCGATTAAAGGCCTCAATGATCAATGCACCATCCAGAGACCTGCCTGCTGCAGACTTAATCAGGGCAAATTGTCAGGGCGCCCATTCAACCAACCACTACCAGCTATGAGCGTATCAAGTAACATAGAACCCCTAGAGCATAGGTATAGGCCATTCGAGTATACACAGCCTCCCTGAAGAGCATCCCACACCCACATCCTATCCCTGTAACCTCGCATTTATGATGGCTAACCCATCTACCCTGAACGCTACAGGACATTTAAGAACGGTCGATCAACCTAACCTGCACATCTTTGCACTGTGGAAGGAAACTGGAGAAACCAGAGTAAATCCACGGAGAATGTGCAACCTCCACACAGACAGTCACCTCACGCTGGAATCAAACCCAGGTCTCTGGTGCTGAGGCAGCAGTGCCAACCAATTATGCAGAAGGGAGGATCCATTGGCAGCTGAAGAATAGATCCTACAACTCAACAGAGTGATCTTAGCATCTAATTGCAAAATCACAACAACACAGTCAGCTCCTCAATAGCACGATGGTTGCATTCTTGTGCAACCCTGTGTTGTAGAAAAATTGCACTTTACAAACAATGTTTAAAGTGTTGCTGCTGTAGTCACGTTACAACCAACACACATTTTAAAAGATTGTTCTTTAGAAACAGCGGCCCCACTTCCTCAATCACGTTACAGTGAGTTTGCATTAACAAAACGCACATAATAACAGAACAACCTGTGCACCGAAATGTTTTGTCATAGGTTTTGTACAATTTCTATTTTAGTTGTTGATGGGGTGGAAGTGCCACTGCCCACAGGCCAACAATTATTGCCCATCTCTAGTTGCCCAGAGGGCAGTTGAGAATCACTGACAATGCTGCGGGTCTGGAGTCACATGTCAGCCAGACCCAGGTAAGAATAGCAGATGGCCTTCCCTGGAGGACACAGTAGGGTTTTTCTTTTATGACATCTGGCAGTGCTAGCGTGGTTATCATTGGACTGGCTTTGAATTCCAGATTTTTCTCTTAGTTGAGTTCAGATCTCCCCAACTGCCATGGTGGGACACCATGCTCCCAGGAGAACAGCCTGGGGAATCTGAATTACTCATCAAGTGACAGCACCACCCTGCCACCACCTTGCCAAATGTAGCAGAACAAAAGGCTAGGTTTCCAAACTGTAATATTTATGCTGGTTTATTAAACCTATACCTTGAGGTGTCTTCCTTTCAGTATCTGTTTTAATAAGACAAGGCAGGGCACAGAAGAAAGTAGACATTAGTTCAATTTACCCACCATATTCCTTAACTTCAAACTCAGTGGTGTAATTGACATGGCTGGCCTCTTTATAGCTTGCAGCAATCTTCCACACTCCAATGCTGGAAAATACATCAGTTAAAAAATTTCAGATGTTTGCTTTATTCATTATAAAGAATGGCAAATCTATGAGTCTCTACTATTTTAAAATCTATTTAATTTAATCAAAATACATTCCCCAAATACCAAAGCAAACTTAGCTCTTGTTAGCTTTTGTTTAAAGAACACACTGAACAATAAAGTTCAAATTCAACAAAGCATTTTGAATTATTAGGTTAGATTACTTACAGTGTGGAAACAGGCCCTTCAGCCCAACAAGTCCACACCGACCCACCAAAGAGCAACCCACCCAGACCTATTCCCCTACATTTACCCCTTCACCTAATACTTCGGGCAGTGTAGCATGGCCAATTCACCTGACCTGCACATTTTTGGACTGTGGGAGGAAACCGGAGCACCCGGAGGAAACCCACGCAAACACGGGGAAAATGTGCAAACTCCACACAGACAGTTGCCTAAGGCGGGAATTGAACCAACTCTCTAGCTCTGTGAGGCAGCAGTGCTTGCCACTGTGCCGCCCATAATTAACTAAAGAAATAAGTTAAGCACTGCTGCCTCACAGCACCAAGGTCCCAGGTTCGATTCTTGGTGACTGTCTGTGTGGAGTTTGCTCTGCAAGGGTTTGCTCTGGTTTCCTCCTGCAGGTCAGGTGAATAGGCCATGCTAAATTGTCCTATGCGCTAGGTGCATTAGTCTGAGGGGAGTGAGTTACTCCTTGGATGGTCAGTGTGGACTGGTTGGGCCGAAGGGCCTGTTCCCACACAGTGGGGAATCTATTCTAATGGAATGAAGGGTCTGTATTTAATAAGAGGTTTCACACCTCCCTTTTGTACCTTAACATCTGTGAGCAGTTCCAAATGATAATCAGAGATTGCACTGAGTCAGTGACACGACAATAAACCAAGTGGGGATAAATTGACTGAGATTTCAACTCTGTGAAACCCCTCCTTGAGCTGCAGGAATACTGTACAATTTTGTTTTAAGCTCTGGACCAAATGAGCAGGCAGTGGAAGCTGCATGAAGTAACTACCTAGTAGTTGGAAAATTCCAAGTGGAATCGAGCTCAGAGTGTGTTTTTGGGAGATCTGATGTTCCGAAAGCCAGAGGGTCAGCTGGGAAGGCTTCGAGCAAAATGTGAATTGATTTGGAGTTACCATGTAATGCAAGGAATTGGCCTCAGATGCTAGTCCACTATGTCAAAAACAAAACTGTGTTGCAAGGTAGTGCTTGCTAAAACTATTCATTTTAATGTATAACTCTCAACCTCTTAATTCACTGACTGTTAAATTAACCCCAATTGAAAATGTTTAATTTCTAAACTCCTAATGTCTAGTTGAGTCACAAAAAAGGCCTAAGTCTGCATTAATTGACTCTTCCCTTCGGAGACCATGCTCTTATTTTCTCAAGAACACCATTAGTAACACCAGGTGGTGAGCGGCCAGAAATGTCAACTCTGATTTCTCTCCACAGATGCTGCCACACCTGCAGAGCATTTCCAGAAATTTCAGTTTTTGCTTCTAATTACAGCATCCACAGTTCTTTCAGTTTTATTTTGTATATATACCCACTTGCACTTCTCACTGCTCCCTCTTAGACTGATATTTATATCGACTCACAGTGTGATCACTGTTTTTTTTAATGGCTGGTTTTTACGCCTACTCACAGTGTTAAGTATGTAAGTTAGCTCACTGAGCAGGAAGGTTTGTTTTCAGACATTTCGTCACCATGACTAGGTAACATCAACATTAAGAGTCTCCAGTGAAGCGCTGGTAGCGTGTCCCGCCTCTCTGTGCTCACTGCTCCCTCTCAGACTGATATTTACAGGTGCATAAGGTCTAGAAATTTCTAACAGAAACTTTGCAGCATATTTGCTAAGTTGTGTTATGCAGTTGAAGGAGTGTACTGTACCTTTAAGAGAGAGTGAAAGCTGTTTTGCATTGAGAGCTAACAGGCATCTGTTGTGTGACTAGCTAGCAGTCTTAATGTATACTGTAGAAGTGAAAATATCTAATATTTGGCTGTGAGACAAATACCTGAGTTTTGATTGCTGTTTTGACAACCATTCAAATTTAGCCAATCCGTTTAACTTATGCCCCAGGATACTAAAACCCAGTCGAGCTTGAATTTATTGTTTTTGCCAATATCAAACCCTGCAATGAGACAATCCAATTTTTGGGGAATAAAGAAGCAGACATTTTGAGAGTCAGATAGATAGTAACTGCCATCAACAGTGTAACTGCCAGCACTCTCTATCAAAGGTAACATCTTTGTAACAAAAGATCAAAGACAACCCAGGGGAATCTTCAGCCAGTGATTTTGAAATTAAGTTGATGCAATTTTAATATGGGCTTTTATTGGAACAGAATCTCATTATAGAGTTGGAGGTAGATAAGAAGCATTTAAGAGAAACGGGGCTTAGATTTGTAAATTGTTGCTATTTAATGTTCACTTTTACAGTTAAAGAATAAATTGATTTTATTTCTTTAAATAGTGGAGTTTGGGAGTTCTCTTTAACAGATCGAGGCAAGGTGACCTTTTGGTTTAATTAGCAGGAGAGTTCACCGCCCTGTTGTAACACTTATAAAAGTTCCTACGGCAAAAAAAACCCTAAAAAGGGAGTCATAGAATCATCATAATCCTAAAAAAAGTCCTTAAAAACTGTTTTTAAAAATTACCATGGTTACAAAAACACTTACAAGTTAATAACTAACTTTTTCAGACACACAGAAAACTCCATATATCACTGCTTCGAGATTCAAAAATTCAAACTTTACAAATGATATGAAATATAAATACAAATCACACATTGCCACATTATATTTGTTGTTGATGTGCAAATTGAAGATGCTGTTTGCATGACTTCAATTAAGTTGTAGATTGAGTGAGGTTTTCCAGAGTAAATCAAATTATTTTCTTCTACAAATCAAATTGTTTCGTATTGCTGTCCATTATGCACAAAATGAAGGCTCTCACATTTTAAGCATCAGAATCACTTCAAGAGCAATAATCTTTCGTTGTGTTAATCTCCAGGAGAACTTAACACAAGTATCTAAAGTTTAAATCCTATGACTGTAACATTCCTACTGTGACTAGTCTTTGCAAAGAATTAGATCAGAGTGAAGCTGGAAAAGCACAGCAGCTCAGGCAGCATCCAAGGAGCAGAAAAATTGACATTTGGGGCAAAAGCCCTTCATCAGCCCTTTGGAAAGAATTAGTCATGAGTGTCACATGATGATCAATTAACATTTATTAATATATATATATAATCTTATTAAAATTAGCTAATAGCTTAATTAGTTTACTGTTTGACAAGCTGTGGTATCATTTAATAGCTTCCGTATTAGTTACGATTGTGAAAAGACATTAAACTGTGAACTTGCCAAGTCAATGAACAATTTAAGAGCATTTATTCACTATGCCTTGGCACCGAGCTGTGGTTGTACTTTACACTTTTTCCACTTACTTCACAATCTCGGGTACTTTAAAGGTGCTTCCAGTAATACCACTAGCATCTTTGGCAAATATCTCGTCCCTCCTCACAATAACACCTTGTGGATTCTGAGAGAAAGATATGCAGTGAGAACATATTCTGTCTGGATGTAGGTTTGCTACATCTCACCAACATATTCCGTCCTAACCAAAATGAAATACTCAATAACTATGGCAATCAACTGAGTTCCAATATTGATATTGGAACCCAAAGTTTGGGAATCACCAGTAACTTTGTTTCTTTAAGACACAAAAATTGCTCAAAGGGGCTCAAGACTATCAGCTGATCCCAATCTAAGTTTTTGGTGCTTAAGAAAAACGGGGATCCCTGCAAGAGAAAGTATGTTTGAGTTCATCTTTAGAATTCATGGAGGAACATAGACAAAGGGGAACCTGTAGATGTGGCGTACTGAGATTTCCAAAAGGCCTTTGCCATGAAATGTCAAATCAAAAGTTACTGCACCAAATAAGGGCTTGTGTTGTAATGAGAAACAGAATACCATGGACAGAGGATTTGGTAGTTAACAAGAAGCAAAGAATAGAGATGAATTTGTCATTTTCAGATAGGCCCAGCTGTAATTAATGAGGTGCGATAGGAATCAATGCTCAAATCTTCGCCATTCAGAACCAATGTTAATGACCTACATGAAGGGACTAAAATGTATGTTGCTAAATCTGCTGAAAACACAAATATAGGTGGGAGAGTAGGTTGTGAAGTGGATAGAAGAAGGCTGTACTGAGGAGGTTAGTTGAGGTGGGAAACCTCACAACCTTTATAAAGTTCTTGGATAAGCACTTGAAATGTCATAACATTCAAGACTATGGGTAGAGTGAGGGAATGTGAGACTGGTATCAATTGCAGTATATTTTTGGTGTAGAGACTTGATGGGCCGAAGGGCATCTTCTGTGCTGATTGATCCTGTGCAGTTAGGTTAAATAAGCAGCCAAAGCATTGGCCACTGGAGCATAATTTGGGAAAATGTGAACTGGTCCACCTAGACAGGAAGGATGGAAAAGCAAGATAGCATTTTAGGGTAGTATCCTTCGAGAGAAGAAGGTTGAGTGGCCATCTGATAAAGGTTTTCAAAATCATGAGCTGGTTGGACAGAGTAGATAGGAAGAAGCCGGCCCCATTTGTAAGAGGGAATGGATTTAAAGTCATGTGCAAACAAAACAAGAGTGACATATGAAATATATAGGTCCACCCAGTGAGCAGTTAGGGTCTGGTATGCACTGTCTGGAAATGTGGTGGAGACTGGTTCAACTGAGACATTCATGAGTGGCACTCAAATATTATTTTGAAAAAAAATGGTGTGCGGGTATTTGGAACAAAGGCAAGAGATTGGCACTAGTGAACACAGGTATGATGGGCCAAATGGTCTCCTTCTGCACCATACTTCTGGGATTAAAAGAGGTAAAGGAACTCTGTAGTTCAAAGTTTGTGCGAAGATTTGTAGCTCGGGTGCTCGTTGTTGTGGTTCTG
Source organism: Chiloscyllium plagiosum (assembly GCF_004010195.1). NCBI lineage: Eukaryota > Metazoa > Chordata > Chondrichthyes > Orectolobiformes > Hemiscylliidae > Chiloscyllium > Chiloscyllium plagiosum. The sequence continues at coordinate 102,006,911 of NC_057717.1, read as the reverse complement.
TTCGCCGAGCTGGAAGTGTTTGTTGCAAACGTTTCGTCCCCTGGCTAGGCGACATCATCAGTGCTTGGGAGCCTCCTGCGAAGCGCTTCTTTGATGTTTCCTCCGGTGTTTATAGTGGTCTGTCCCTGCCGCTTCCGGTTGACGCACGCAGACAACAAGAACATGAATTCGACTGGGACAACACTATTATCATAGGGCAAGCCAGACAGAGAACAGCCAGGTAATTCCTAGAGGCATGGCATTCATCCACAAACTCCATCAACAAACACATCGACCTGGACCCAATATACCAACCACTACAGCGGACAGCTGAAACTGACAACCAGAAGGCTCCCAAGCACTGATGATGTCGCCTAGCCAGGGGACGAAACGTTTGCAACAAAAACTTCCAGCTCAGCGAACAGAACCACAACAACTCTGTAGTACAAAGGGATCTGAATCACTCAGTGGATGAATACTGTAATGATCATATCATTATCTTCTGTATTTCTGATTATTGACAAAAATAACACAAGGACTGTAATTGTACTGAATTCAAGTTTCACTATCTGCCTTGGTGGGATTTGAAGACACGTGCCCAGAACATTAGCCTGAGGCTCTGGTTGGCTCACCCAGTGCCATTATCACTGCACCACTGCTTGTTGCTTCCCACCCATGTTAGCTGCTGAAGACTTCACCCGATCGCAAGCCTATTCGCAGAAGCATTGGGAGAGAACCAGTCTCTGAGCTGCTTCTCACTAATTCTTTCCAATCTATTTATAGGGGCGGCTTGTCTCTCAATGGTTGTCACCCTGGGTGGTTTTTCTTGGGCAATTTGGGGTCTTCAGATACTGTGATCGAGGTTGAGATCAGGTGGCCTAGCTCTGTCCAGCGATTTAACCAGACACCTGTCTGGTTCAGCTCCATCCTTTACAAACTGAGATACTGAGAAGCTCTGAATTGCACTGTCCTATGAATGAGACAAAAAGGTCTTGTGCAGTTGTATGAAATATAAGAATATACATTACCACAAAATCAGCAAGAACAGTTTTTTTGATGGGCTTCATGTCATTGTTCACAGTAAGCAAACGGTAAAGAACTGAGGAAAAATTAAACAAACAACAATTAATTCTCATTGTATGTTTTTGCAGTGAACTATAAATAAATAAAGCTTTGTGTGCGATAAAAGACATAATATTAAAAAGCAGATAAAAATCACACAATGAATTATAGTATTGTATATAAAAGTAGCGAAGCATGTTGCCATTGACAACTTTAGATAGGCAAAGGAAAGCAAGTTTTTTGAAATATATAGGATGGACATTGAATGTTGTAGTGAGCTAAGCATTGACTTTTGAGATCTGGGTGCAAACTCCAAACACAGAGTAAATATACCAGAGTCGTCCTCACAAAAGCTGACCTTGGATGTAAGGAGCTAATGGTGTTGCATTTCTATTTCTTTTTTCCTTTTTTTTCTAATAGGAGATTCTAATAAGCAGTAGTGTTTATATTCCCCAGAACCCATGTTAAATGCTGCATTTCTATGACCACATGAGTCCAAAACATTTCACACTCAATTAAGAATTTCCCCAATGTAGCCATAGTTGTAATTCAGTAAACCTGACAGCGAATTCAAAATTCAACATGGTTAATGACCAGTGCAGCTGTCTATTTTTTAGTGATGCTGATCCAGGGATAAATACTAGGAAGGACATCATTTCTGTGCTCAAGTCCTGAAGTGGGATTTGAAGTCACAAGCTTCTAACTTAGAGATAAGAGCACTAACAACTGACCCACGACAAATACCACAACACCACCTCAAGTGAAAGATCTATCTATCCAAGTTGGACAGCTATTACAGATTACATTCAGAAACAATGTTATTTTACAAACAAAAAATCCATCATCATTTTGTTCATGGTTATTGGACTGAATTTTAAAATGCTTGTCCTGGAGCTCCACTTATATGTTTGAAACATAGAATTTTTCATATCCCACAGAACTCAACAGCATTGGGAAAATATTAATTTACGTCTCCATCTGACTGAATATCAAAAAAATTATCCTCACTCATAACAAAATGGCTCCATTAAGTACAAATGCAGGACGCACACACACACATGCTGATCAAAGGTTTATAATTTAATTCAAAGTTGCAATCTGACTCAGAAAACCTAATGGAAAGAAACATGGCTGTGCTGAAACAGAGATCACTGCTCTAAGGTTGAGCTGCCTTATGCTGATGGCAGAGGATGTGGCTGTACTATAGAAATAGGAGGAAGTCATTTAGGCTCTCCAGCCTGTTACATCATCCAAGGGGATCATGGATACCTTGTGACCTACTCCTTCTATCTGTCTTGAGCCCATTACCAAAAGGTTCCTGATCCTCCATCACTGAGTGTGTTAAAGGTTGAGAAAGTAGGTTTTTTTTGGCCTCTCGGTGAATCAATGGATGTGGCAGCAGGGTGAAAATTAGGAGGTCTCGCACAATATCAGCTATGATTAGTTTGAGCAATGGAGCAGACTTGGAAAACAATGCTACCTACACCTACCCTTATCTCTTATATTCATGTGTTGATAAATTTGGTTAACAAAGTTCTACTAATCTCGGTTTTAAATGTAATAATTGATCCAGCATCTGTTGCATTTAAGGAAAAGAATAGCAAACATCTCCCACCCTTCAAGAGAACAAATGCATCTGTGTGTGGCTTCAATGCAAACACCTTTAATCCTGAAAGAAGAATCCTACTCTCCACTCCCAACACCACTCAACTTGACACGTCACTCCATTTCTTTGAAAATAATCCCATCAACATAGTTCTTTACTTCTATATTAAAGAGATATCAGAAATAATGCAGCCGTAGTTACCAGTCTGAGTTGGTGTATAGATTGGTTTATCAGTCTGGATAAATATGTGTCCTGTTTGATATGAAATAAGGATGACTCGCTCCAAGTGAAATGCTATTGATATTGCTTCCAACACCACATATTCAGGTAATTTTGTATCTTTGGGAATTCTTTCACTGGGTATCTACAAAAGAAACATAGAGAGAAGTTCCAATCAAAATAAACACAGTTGTTATGTAACTATTGCCCCCAGCAGTTTATTTTTGGCCTAGATATTTCCTAGGGTTTCACCTGCACTGAGTAAATAGCTTTGATTATAATAAGGCCCAATTACAGAGTTATGGCTCTGGCATCCCACTGCAGTACTGTGTAGGGGTCTTTCCTTGCACAACGCTTCTTGGTTGTGGTCCTCTGACATTGCAACTTCTGTCCTTTTTATCAAATGGGATGGTGGGATTCAATATGTCTGTGAGATCCGTGAGGCAGGGAGGCCATGTCAAACAGGGTGTGCTGTAGTGACTTAAGTTAACAAAGAAGGACTGTGCAGATGTTGGACTTCTGAAATCAGACATTCTGACGAAGGGTCAGTGGAGTCAAACTCTGTTTTTCCTCTCTACAGATGCTGTCAAACCTGTTAAGTTTTTCCAATACACACTGTTTTGCATACAGCAGTCACGCCCCATCATGTTGGGGCCCTGAGTCAATCAGTGTGCTCAGGTATGGATGGTGAGAGGAGCTGCAGCTTCAAGTAATCAGGTCAGCAATGAACAAACCGATACAGCGCTGACATGAAATGTTTAGGTAACTGCGAAGCCCAATGAAGAAGACCTGCCTCTGGACACTGCCATTCCTCACATGGTCAGAGATTCGCAGGGAAAAGACAGGCAGCTGTACCCAAGGCTCTCAAAGGCCAATAGCAAAAAGGGGAAGGGTCTATCCAAGGTCTCACTGCTGTGCTGGCTTCAGTACATCAGCACTTGGTGCTTCAATAGAATGGGTGGTATACTATGTTGTTTCTCATTAAATAATGTTGGTCTTATTAACATTGATCTCCCCTAGTGCTCGCCCTGTGCAATGTAACCTGCATACCTCTGTCTAAGTCATTTTGAACTGTACATGCTTGCTTCCTATGATTTGCCTGTATCTCTCATAACCAAAGCTTATCACTGTACTTCGGTACACGAGACAATAAATCAATCAATAATTACTGTGGTACCTGTGCAGCCTTCTGAGTGGTCTGAGTAGAATATTTAAATCAGAGTATCCACTTTCCAGAATGGTAATGTTTTATTTGCTGTGCGTCCATTAAAGCACTTGGGAAAAGGAGTGAGTCAAAGAGTCAGGGCAGGCAGGAACAAAGCAGAGAATGACGTAGGACTGATAAATAAAACTGCACTTATTTCAATGCAAGAGGCTCCACAGATGAACTCAGGGCACAGTTGGAAACATGGAACTGGGATGTCATCGCAATTACAAAGACTTGACTCAGGGATAGACAGAACTGACAGCTTAATGTTCCAAGGTATAGATGCTATAGGAAGGATAGAAAGGGGGCAAGAAAGGAGAGAGTGTGGGGATAACAGTAAGGCTGTACTTAAGGAGGATATTCCTGGGAGCATGTCTAGGGAGGTTATTTGGTGGAACTCAGAAATAAGAAAAGGATGATCACCTTATCGGGATTGCACTGTGGACCCCACAATAGTCAGCAGGAAATTGAGAAGCAAATTTGTGAGGAGATCTCAGTTATCTGCAAGAATAATAGGGCAGTTATACTAAGGGAGATAACTTTCCAAGCATAGACTGGGACTGCCATAGTGTTATGGAGATGAATTTGTTAAGTGTGCACAAGAAAATTTTCTGATTCACTATGTGGATGTACTATCAGAGAAGGTGCAAAAGTTGACCTACTCTTGGGAAATAAGGCAGGGCAGGTAACTGAGGTGTCAGTGGGGGAGCACTCTGAGGCCAGTGACCATAATTCTCTAAGGTGAAAAAGGATAGACAGGATCCAAACGTTGAAGTTCTAAATCGGAGGAAGGCTAATTTTGAAGGTATTAGGCAAGGACTTTTAAAGTTGATTGGGGCAGATATTCCCAGGTAAAGGGATGGCTAGAAATGGGAAGCCTTCAAAAATGAGATAAAGACAGTTATGTTCCTGTTAGGGTGAAAGGAATTGCTGGTAGGTGTAGGGAATGCTGGATGACTCAAGATGCTGAGGTTTTGGTCAAGAACAAGAAGAAAGTACAGTACATGTCAGGTATAGACAGCAGGGATCATGTGAATAACTAGAAGAGTAAAAATACATTAGAAGTATACTTAAAAGGGACATCAGGAAATCTAATGGGGTTTTCCATTAAGTACAAAAGAATAAGTAGAGAGAGAATAGGGCCCCTTAAAGATCACCAAAGGCAGCCCATGTGTGGAACTGCAGGAGATGGGGGGGATACTAAACTAGTATTTTACATCAGTGTTTACTGTGGAGAAGAAAGAGAGAGAATTTGGGGAAATAAAATGCCCATACTACAGAGAAGATGGTGCTGGACATCTCAAAATGCATAAAGATGGATAATTCCCTGAGTTGTGATCAGACATACCCTAGAACTCTGTGGGAGGCTAAGGAAATGATTGCTGGTCCTCTTGCTGAGATAGTTGTATCATCAATAGCCACAGGTGAGGTGCCAGAAGACTGGAGGTTGGCAAATGTGGTGTCACTATTTCAGAAAGGTGGTAAAGACAAGCCAGGGAACTATAGACCGGTGAGCCTGACATCAGTGATGGGCAAGTTGTTGTAGGGGATCCTGAGGGACATGTATTTGGAAAGGCAAGGACTGATTAGGGATAATCAACATGGCTTTGTGTGTGGGAAATCATGTCTCACTAACTTGATTGAATTTTTTTGAAGAAGTAACAAAGAGGATTGATGAAGGCAGAGTGGTTGACGTGACCTATGTGGAAGTCAGTAAAGCATTTGACAAGATTCTGCATGTTTGACTGGCTAGTAAGGTTAGATCAAATAGAATACAGGAAGCATTGCCATTTGGATACAGAACTGGCTCAAAGTTAAGAGACAGAGAGTGGTGGAGAAGGGTTGCTCTTCAGACTGGAGGCCTGTGAACAGTGGAGTGCCACAAGGATTGGTGCTGGGTCCACTGTTTTTCATCATTTATATAAATGATTTGGATGTGAACATAGGGGATATAGTTAGTAAGTTTGCAGATGATGTCAAAGTGATGGTGTAATGGATAGCAAAGGAGCGTACCTCAGAGTACAATGGGACTTGATCAGATGGGACAATGGGCCAAGGAGTGGCTGATGAAATTTAATTTAGATAAATGTGAGGTGCTGCATTTTGGAAAGGCAAATCAGGGCAGGATTTAGACACTTACTGGTAAGGTCCTGGAGAGTGTTGCTGAACAAAGAGACCTTGGAGCGCAGGTTCATAGTTCCTTGAAAGTGGAGTGTCAGATACCCAAGATAGTGAAGAAGGCATGTGGTATGCTTGCTTTTATTGGTCAGTGCATTGAGTGAATAAGTTGGGAGATCATGTTGCAGCTGTACAGGATATTGATCAGGCCACTTTGGAATATTGCAAGCAATTCTGGTCTCCTTCCTATTAGAAGGATGTTGTGAAACTTGAAAGGGTTCAGAAAAGATTTAAAAGGATATTGCCAGGGGTTGGAGGGTTTGAGCTACAGAGAGAGGCTGAATAGGCTGGGACTATTTTCCCAGGAGCATCAGAGGCTGAGGGGTGACCTTCTAGAGGTTTATAAAATCATGAGGGGCACAGAAAGGGTGAATAGCCAAGGTGAGGGAGTCCAGAACTGGAGGGAATAGATTTAAGGCGACAGTGGAGAAATTTAAAAGGAACCTAAGGGGCAACATTTTCACACAGAGGGTGGTACGTGTATGGAATGAGCTGCCAGAGGAAGTGGTGGAGGCTGGTACAATTACAACATTTAAAAGGCATCTGGATGGGTGTATGAATAGGAAGGGTTTGGAGGGATATGGGCCAAATACTGGCAAATGAGACTAGATTAATTTAGGATATGTGGTCGGCATGGACAATTTGGACCCATGGCTCTGTTTCCATGCTGTACAACTCTATGACTCTATGATAATCTTATTTTACAGAGACAAGTATTCTACTGACTAAAATAATCAAAAATGTTTGTTTGGGTCTGAAGTCTTTGGTCTAGCCCAGTGGTGGCTTTATGCATAATGTGTATAACATAGATGACACGAACAATTTCTTCAATCCTTTGTTAGCGGCTTTCTGCACCGCAGTTGATTTTCTGCCCAATCATTGTATACTGTATCCAGACTGATCCATCCTCTTGATGAAATGTACAATTCAAGTTGCATCAAATTGTTCAAGTGATCTATTTTGAATTGGTTTCTAGATTTACGCATAATCAAGTTCATCAGGCTAAATTTGTGTTCGCAGTCAAGACTTGATGCTGGAAAAGGTTTGTATTAATGTCCAGAAGAATGGACATTTCTTGAAACAAGTCATCTTTTAGGGCACAGTTTATCCAATCTCTGAACACCTGAATTGAAATAATTTTGATGTTTTCCACAAAAAAACCCAATGCGAAATCGCAATTTGTTCACATTTCTTTGTGGCCATAATTTCTTTGTAGTTTTTGTTTAAGGAATGAAATATTTGGATATCAAAAACACCATATTTTCTGTTCCAAATTCATAACCAGTTGTCTTGGAGATTACAGCTTCATCAAATGTAGGTCACTCCACTTATTCCTGTTTTGGAAATCTACTATACAGGTGGTCACATAGGAGCTGAATAAGTTAAGGGAATGCTGCAGTGTCCACTTCACTGTTTGGAACTTCCTGAACCTTCTTAACTTCATCACTCATTCACCTCAATATTGACTCATCAGTTTGTTAACCTTGGTCTCTGCAAATTACGTCAGTTCAATCATTATCTCACAACTTCTCCGACAGAAGTTACACAGTGATGCCAGTTCACCGACAGCATCAATCAGAGCTGTCAATACAACAAGATATTGTGGCTTTGCGAGTTTATTGGATCATTGCACTTATTCACTTGCTCTGTGCTGTACTTGATCAAGACATTATAGGAGAAAGTGAGGACTGCAGATGCTGGAGATCAGAGCTGAAAATGCGTTGCTGGAAAAGCGCAGCAGGTCAGGCAGCATCCAAGGAGCAAGAGAATCGACGTTTCGGGCATGAGCCCTTCTTCAAGCCATTATAGCTTTGCATTAATGCACTAACTGTGAAGTGTTTTGGCAGTCTCCTCACTTTATTCAGAGATCTAAATGCCACAGCATCACACTCTGTGATTTTGGCATTTTCCTCGAATTGTCCTTTCCAGACTGCTGAACATTACATACACTGTTCTTAGAAGTGTTTCAATATCTTGCGTCATTGACAACCGTGTCCAAGCATCACCTACTCCCAGATCTTCTCAATAAACAATGCTGTGCTATCCTGTCATGTTTGATTTCATGCTAAAATATTGGTGCGACTCCATATTTCTTTCCCAGCATAACAAAAGCTCAGTTTAAAAGAAACATCATCTTCTGTAAGCCAAGGTAACCATGAATATGAGATTGCTTGACTTCTATCAGACGGAGACTTTGCTGGTTTCAAAATTCCTGCAATGACAGTCCTGTGAAGAACTTCCAATAATCTTCTTGCATCAAAATGCCCGTCTACGATAAATGCATGAAAACGTCCATGAACTGTTTGGTAGAATTGATGCACTCCATAATTTCGGAGGTGTAATCCCTGCTCTGTCAGCTCTCATTGATTACTGTCTATGCCAGTCACGAATGTTTCATTGAAAGCAGGTGTGACATTATCTTTGACGGATGACGCTCTCATGTAACCACATGCACATCAGTTGGACATTACAGTCTGGATTATACTCGAGGACGTGGGGTGAATGGTAACATTTATGGGAGGAATCAGGGTCCGTGACATGTTCCTAAAGACTCCAGGAATCATAGAATCATTACAGTTCAGGAGGAGGCCATTTAGCTAATCATGCCTACACTAGATCTGATGCCTTGTGCCAACCTCCTGCTTTTTCTCCATGCCCCTACACACCATAATGAGCCAAATAATCATCCACTGCCTTCTAGAATGCCTCAGCTGAATCTGCCCCCACCACAGTTCCAGACAGTACCTTCCAGACCCTAGCTCTCGCTGTGTGAAAAATCTTTTCTCACATCACCCCCATCACTTTCAAATCTATGACCTGTCCTTCCTTTATCTTTCACAAGCGGGAACAGCTTCTCCCTATCTACTTTGTCCAGACAGCTCGCAGAAACCTCAATCAGATCTTCGCTCAGCTTTCTTCTCTCTAAGAATACTATCCAAAACATTATCCTGCTTTTCTATCCTTCCTGCCTGAGTGGACAAGTTCGCATTTTCCCAAATTATGCTCCAGCTGCCAATGTTTCACCTGTTTACTGAATAAAACTGTAAGGAATCATAGAATTAAACAGAACAGAACAGAAGAGGCCCTTTGGCCCATCTATCTCTACCACCAAAAATACACTGCTACTGACACCAGTCTCACTTTCCGAACTAGAGCCTTGAACGTTATGGCATTTCAAGTGCTCATCCAAAGTACCTTTTAAAGGTTGTGAGATTTCCCATCTCAACTATCCTCCTCTGTGCAGGCTCTCACCTTCTCTTCACGATTGACTATCCTACCAATACATATTTTCTGCATCACCCTTGCTTTATTTTGCACATCACTATAAATCTGTGCCCTCCCATCCCTTTTCCTTGTACGAGCTAGAACAGCTTCTCCCCAGCTACTGTGTTAATCACTTCTACAATGTGCCCCCCTTCCCCTGCCTATGTCCAGCTCTAATCAGTGTTTCGTACAAGTTCAACTTCCCCTCCTCGTTCTTGGACTCGATGCCCCTATTAATGATGTCGAGGAAGCAAAGGTCAATTGTGTGCCATGCTGGAAAACTAAGGTAAAGAGATTGAAAATGGCTACCTCAGATATCTCTGTTTATTGTGCAACTGAATGGAGAGAACATCTGAAACTTCTATACCCTACACTAGTGGGTACATCACTAAGTAGAGTCAGGCAGTGCAAGGGTACAGTGGAGATTCAGGCATAGTGGTGGACTAAGTCATATGAAGAGCAGTCTCAGCATGTCAATGTGCTCAAAGTTTATGACCAGGGAGATTGGGCTGGTTCCACTTTAATATAAGTAATGCAAAACTCTAAGAGCATGCAGCCACAGATGAGTTCACTGTATTAGAGCTGTTGTAACCTTAAGGCTGCGCCGGGACATGGTGTGTGCCCATCTCAGGCTTTTACAGAGATGAGATCAGAAGGAGAGTGAAGACACGAAGTCACCATTTTATTGCATAACCTAAGAAACCTGATGTCCATTCCAAGCAATGACTAATGTTGAGATCAAAGGCCTGACAGCTGACTGTGTAAATTAAAGCATTGCATTTGCAGAAGATGTCTCTGAGCAGAACAGTCATCTTGGTAGCAGGTAACTCTAAGGCTGTTTCTGACTTCTCTGCTCAACCAAACCATGCCCTGCCCTGTTCATCTGGTTGACGACTATCTTGTGCCATCTCATGATCTTCACCCTCACCTTCCTCCTCATAGGTTTCCTATCACTCCTGCAATTCCTCCTCTTCTTTGGTGATGCTGGAGATAGAGAGTACAGCAAAGCACTATGAAGGCAAGACACTCTGAGATACATTGCATTAATCATTAAGGGAATCAAGGGTAATGGGGACAAGGGATTGAGGGATTATGAGTTTGAAGGCTGTAGAAGGAAGATCTCCAGACCATAATGTTGATAACAAAGCCCAGACCAGTGTTTGCTAAGTAAAAACTGCGAAAGCCACAAACCCTTTTAAACATTTAATTTTTCAGTTCACTTACCTTAACAGGCACTGAGATTTGGTTATTATTGTTTGATAAAGCAGCATGAGCTCTAAATATTATGATATTATTTTTCGGGAAAAATTGTAAACGAATTTCAACATCTAAGTCTTTGTTGCTATTGTGGCCTTCCACAACTACATTTTCCTCGCTTTCAACTCGCAGAACATTCGGGGCAGTCAGTATGTATCTGTCAGGAAAAAAACAAAGCAATTACCATTTCCTCAACAGCAATTATTAGGATGCTCTCGTAACAATGTACCTCGTTGATTTCAGAAATGGCTTAAGTGGACCGGTGTAGTTATAGTTCAATTTTGCAAACTGAAAACTAATCGATCTTCTAACCATTACTGAACAGAAGGCACCATTACCTCAACTGATCGAAATAAATAAATTTGCAAGAAGGAACACTCTTATAAACTGTGACAATAATCGATGTAGAATATCAGGTATAATTGAAGTGAATAGTGTAGGTCCATTAAAGGGGAAGTTGGACAAGCATATAAAAAAGAAGAGGAAGGAGGATTATAATAAATTAAGATATGGAGAAAACTGGTTGGGATCAAATGAAGCAGAAATAATACTTACAGAGGGGAACATTGACACAGTGCAGGAAAAACGACTAAGACAACAAGTAACAGTGAGGTCCTCATGTTGACCAACTGCTCCACCAGGACAAACTTTCGCAAGTAATTTTACTGACTTATATAAAATCCTAGCGGAGGCTGATTAATTTTTAACAATTGGGAAATTTGTACCACTGTTTGCTCTTAAAACGTCCAAACATTTGTTGCCCAGGCTGTTTGTTTAAGGGTTAATTAAAACCCAATAGTCTGGTAAAAATCCGGGAATAGCAAACAGTTCCTGACATTCAATGGCTTTCTGCCTAGGATTTAGAGTTTGACCTCAGCAACCTAAGAAGAACAAACACACCTTCCGAAAAGCTGTTCTCAAATCTGCAGAATGTATGCGCCAATGACCATTATTCTGACTGCTTAGTGTCAATGCAATGTGGAGATTTCAATGTATCCACGATGCATTCATCACATGATTAACTGCAAAGAAACCCAATCTCACTCCTGATGAAGAGCTTATGCCCAAAGCGTCAATTCTCCTGCTCCTCAGATGCTGCCTGACCGGCTGTGCTTTTCCAGCACAACACTCTTTGACTCTGAGCTCCAGCATCTGCAGTCCTCACTTTCTCTGTCCCGACAGGCCAGATTCATATTTTGTATCAGGTATGAGGCAAATTGACATGCAACACAAACTATGACAAATTCAAATGCAAAAAAAGTACAGACAACTCACTGGATTGCTTTTAAAACTTCAGTGTCTCAGTCGGAACAGCTGAATTGAACCAGCCCTACTCTACTGCAACCTGTACTGATGTCATGAGTGAGTTTAATTGGACACAATCTGCTTTAACAGGTGGAGGGAAAATATGTTAAAAAAAAATCAGACAAGATTTGCATTCTCGCTAGGTAAGAGGCCCAGAAGCACAGTTATGGTTTTAACATGCCTCAATTCTCATGTTGGTGCGATTGTAGCTCTTCACAAGATATAAAGTAAACGGTGACATGAGCAGTAACAACAGCTATTCCACATAGTTCATCGCAGACCTATCATGGGTGAAGTTTGGATTTGTCATTGTGGCTGTGTGACCTACACTCACCTCGTGTTTGAAGCCTAATGTTCCTGATAGACAGGCAGGAGGCTGGAAGAACACAGCAGGCCAGGTCAAGAGGTGGAGAAGTCAACATTTCGAATGTAGCCCCTCGTCAGGACCCGATCGTAGCCTGTAATTTGTACAGAAGGGCAATTCAAAAATTGAGGTATTAAAAAAAAAACAGCTTTAGATTGGGATGCAAGATCTACTCTCTGTATATTGTCTTGTTCAAAGATGATGACAATAATTAGTGAAGGCACCAAGTGAACCTCCAATTGATGCCTGCACAAAATTGGGAAATATTGGAGGAACACATGCTGAGCTGGAGTTCGATGCAGTCACAAAAATAGTGCTCAGGATCTCAATCAAACCAAAGTAAAACATTATCCAACTGATTAGTTCAAAATGACAGGATAAAAATTGAATTAAAAATTTACCATGGCAAATTCTTAAATGTGCAGCCTTAGATTTTCTGTTCAACTCTTGAAAAGGTAGGCAAAACAATATCACAAGATTTGCTCATGACCTTTATTTCTTTGAAGATCAGATCTCATTGGTTAAGAAATCAAGATATTAACACCTATTTTAAATCTCCACTTCTCCTTCACCACCATTAGAATCCCTACAGTGTGGAAGCAGACCATTCAACCCAACAATATCCAACCCAGATTTTCCTGTTACTCTATGTTTCCCCTGACTAATACATTGAACCTACACATCCCTGAACACTATTGGCAATTCACCTGACCTGCACATCTTTGGATTGTGGGAGGAACCCAGAGGAAACCCACACAGTCACAGGGAGAATGTGCAAACTCCACACAGACAGCCACCCAAAGCTGGAAGTGAACCCAGGTCCCTGGCGCTGTGAGGCAGCAGTGCTAACCACTGAGCCACCGTGCCACCCCTTGCCTTTAGCACTCCTTTTGTCTTTATCTGTGGACACTTTCTCCTCCTCTCCTGTGTCACTAGCAGAAAATCCACCATTTTTCAGCCTCTTTCACAGCTGAAGAAGAGTCATATCAGATTTGAAATGTTAACTCTGTTTTTCACTCACCACAAATGCTGCCAGCCTGTTGAGATTCTCCAACCCTTTCTGTCTTTGTTTCAGGTTTCCAGCTTCAGCAATATTTTGCTTTTATAACATAGAACAGTACAGGTCTTTCGGCCCTCCAGCTTTTATCCTACTCTAAGATCAAACAAACCCACACACCCTCCATTTTACTATCACCCATGTGCCTATCCAAGAGTCGCTTAAATGTCCCTAACACATCTGACTCTACTTCCATCGCTGCCAGTGCATTCCACACACTCAACACTCTGTGTGTAAAGAACCTACCTCTGATATCTCCCCTGAACCTTCCTCCAATCACCTTAAAATTATATCCACTCATGATAGCCATTTCCACCCTGGGAAAAAGTCTCTGGCTATCCACTCTATTTATGCCTCTCAACATCTTGTACACCTCTATCAAGTCACCTCTCATCCTTCTTCACTCCAATGAAAAAAACCCTAGGTCCCTCAACCTTTCTTCTTAAGACATGCCCTCCAGTCCAGGCAGCATCCTGGACCCTCTCGAAAGCTTCCACATCCTTCCTATGATGAAATGATCAGAACTGAACACAATATTCCCAGTGTGGCCTAACCAAGGCTTTATAGAACTACAGCATAACCTTGCGACTCTTAAACTCAATCCGTCTGCTAATGAAAGCCAACGCGCCATACGCCTTCTTAACAACCCTATCAACTTGGGTGGCAACTTTGAGGGACCTATCAATATGGACCCCTAGATCCCTCCATTCCTCCACACTTCCAAGAATCCTGCCTTGAACCCTGTATTCTGCATTCAAATTCAACCTTCCAAAACGAATCACTTCACACTTTTCCAGGTTGAATCCATCTGCCATTTCTCAGCCTAGATCTGCATCCTGTCAATGTCCTGTTGCAACCTACAACAGCCCTCCACACTATCCACAACTCCACCAAACTTCATGTCATCTGTAAACTTACTAACCTGCCCTTCCGCTTCCTCATCCACGTCATTTATGAAAATCAGAAAGAGAAGAGGTCTCAGATGAGCTCCCTGCAGAGACCACTGGCCAACAAGCTTCAGGCTGAATACTTTCCATCTACTCTGTCTTCCATGGGTCAGCCAATTCTGTATCTAGACAGACAGATTTCACTGTATCCTATGCCTCCTTACTGACCAAATGAGCCTACCATGGGGAATCTTTTCAAACGCCTTGCTAAGATCCACGTACATGGCATCCACTGCTCTACCTCATCAATGTGTTTTGTCACATCTTCAAAAAAATCAATAAGGCTAGTGAAGCCTGCCCCTCACAAAGCCATGCTGGCTGTCTCTAATCAAACTTTGCTTTTCCAAATAATCATAAATCCTGTCTCTCATAATTCTCTCCAATAATTTGCCCAGCCTTATCAATGCAAGACTGACTGATCTGTAATTCTCAGGATTATCCTTATTCCCTTTCTTGAACATGGAAATAGCATTTGCCACCCTCCAATCATCTGGTACTACTCCAGTGGAGTCGGCATAGCTTTGTGAGGGGCAGGTCATGCCTCACAAGCCTCATTGAATTATTTGAGGTGTGACAAAACACGTTGATGAAAGTTGTTCACAAAATTGTTAACAAATGTTGACACTTAGCTGGGCAAGATACAAAAGACACAAACTAAGGTTGAGGCCTAATATCTAATGGACTACAATGTACAAATGCAACAGAATGAAGCAAGTTAAAATACAATGTCCAACTAATTTTGAAACCAAAGGAATAGGATGATGTGTAATTCCCCAACAGTAATCCATTAACTAAGGTAGGTGAGGGGAGAGGGACAGTGTTGGTGAGTGGGCATTACTTGGTACAAAAGCCAGATCTGCTGTTACAGTAAAACAAAGACTTATTATAAAGGACATTTATTAAGAAGCATAATGACAAAAAAACAATAAACTTTGAAATTAAATACAACTTATGAAATGTTCTCAGTCTTATGAACAGTAAGTCATTACTACAATGTATGCAAACAGTGAATGAAATCATAAACTCTATCCTGTTTGATAAAACAAACTATATCAAAAATACGCAACAGAACATGTTTATCTTGTCATGAACGAGATAAAATGACCTTGCAATTCATCAGCAGCTGCTTCCAATATAAACACTGTAGGAATGTTCCCCCCTTAAATATTAAAAGGTCATTGGTTTCAGGCATAATTAAGAGGAATTTTTACAAAGCAGAGCCATGGGAGCTTCTGTTCAAATGCTAGATTTATCAATTGACTAACTGGTGCAGGTCTAAAATACAGCATTCAGCAATACTTCTAATTGTGACAATTCTCCTCCTTCTGGGAAACTGTTCATCCAGGGTGAGGGTCAGGAATGGGCAAGCCATATTCGGATCAATCATATGGGGAAGGAAAAAGCAGGGAACAGTAAGTCACCTTGGCAACGGCACACTGTATAATTATTGGAGCTTCTGATTTCAGTGCCACTTAATATGCAGTGCCAATGGTAGCTCTGAGGTGGAGCTGCCCGTGTTGGACTGGGCTGGACAAGACACTTCAGTTGATGAAGAAGCAGTACTCCAAACGCTTCTGACTTCAAGTGAACCATAACCTGGTGTCATGTGACTTCTGACTTAATATGTGAAAGGAAGTTGGGCGGTGATGAAGACAAGTTGAGTCTGGTCTAACAGATTACGAAAGAAAGAGGACCTGCTGCACGTGATATTCACAAACCTTTTAACAACACAGTTCCTTCAGCCCATCTGCTAATCAAACATCTATCTTTTTTGATGACATTTTCCAGCATAGTCAGTATCCTTGCATAGTATTGCATTTCAAGTGTTTATCTCAATACTTTTTAAATATCTTGAAGGTTGCCTCCTCCACCAACATTTTTTTAGCAGTAAGTTACAAATATCCACCACCTTCAGAGTGAAAATGTTTTTTTTTCTCAAATCCCCTCTCACCCTCCTACTTCCTACCTGGTGCCCCTGGTAATGAGGGGAAAGGTTTCTCCCAAACCACCCTGTCTATAGCCCACAGAAGTTTGTACATTGCAGGTAGGTTGCCCCCTCAGCATTCCCTGTTCTAAGGAAGACAACCCCAGCCTATCTAGCTTCTGATCATAGCTGAATAGTTCCAGCCCAGGGAACATCCATTGCACCCTCTCTAGTGAAATCACACCTTTCCTTTAGTGTGGTGACCAGAACTGCACCCAGTACTTCAGCAGTAATGAACTACACATTCCACCTGTGAGCTGATTGACATTATATCCAGTTCCATCACAGAATCCCTACAGTGTGGAAACAGGCCCTCCAGTCCAACAATTCCACACCGACCCTCCAAAGAGTAACCTTCCCAGACCCATTCCCCTACTACTCTACATTTACCCCAGACTAATGCAAATAACCTACACATGCCTGAACACTATGAGCAATTTCCCATGGCCAATTCACCTGACCTGCACATCTTTGGATTGTGGGAGGAAACCGGAGCACCCAGCGGGGACCCACGCAGACACAGGGAGAATGTGCAAACTCCACACAGACAGTCACCCGAGGTGGGAATCGAACCCGGGTCCCTGGTGCTGTGAGGCAGCAGTGCTAACCATTGAGCCACCATGCTGCCCCTCAGCTTAAACAACTTTAAATTAGTAGAATTCTGTAATTTTCGAAAGGTTAAGGTAGATCCAGAGCTTTACCCATCATGCTGTGCCATTCCAGTTTGTTGTCATCAGGATTCAGAATTGACAGATTGCTTCAAATACCATTGTGGGTGCTTCATTAAGTACAGTGAGACAAGACAAAGACTTCTAGCTTTTCTACCTTGACCAGCAGGGGATACCCTGGGAAACAATTCGCAGACCACTCACCACCTCCAACATCGCATAAAAACCCATTTCTCTTACATTCTGTCCAACCCTCCCACAGCCTTGTCTAGTTTGCAAAGGCCAAAAGACTTGCGGATGCTGTAAGTCAGAAAAAAAAACAGAAGTTGCTGGAAAAGGTCAGAAACTTTGGCAGCATCTGTGGAGAGAAATCAGAATTTCAGGTCAAGTGACCCTTCCTCTGTGGTGATGGTAGCAAGGAAAATGTTGACTTATACGCAGAAGGTAGGGTAGAGGGAGGGGGTAAGGAGGAAATGAGACGTGGGGATAGAGCCCAAAGACAGAGAAGAACAGTTGGACAGACAAAGGATTGGATAACGGTGACTCAGTGGTTAGCACTGCTGCCTCACAGCGCCAGAGACCTGGGTTCAATTCCCACCTCAGGCAACTGTCTGTGTGGAGTTTGCACATTCTCCCCGTGTCTGCGTGGGTTTCCTCCCACAGTCCAAAAATGTGCAGGTTAGGTGAATTGGCCATGCTAAATTGCCCGTTGTGTTACGTGAAGGGGTAAATGTAGGGGAATGGATCTGGGTGGGTTGCTCTTTGGAGGGTCTGTATGGACTTGTTGGGCCGAAGGGCCTGTTTCCACACTGTAAGTAATCTCATAACGATCTGACTTGGAGGGTGAATAGCTGTTAATGGAGACTGTTAGTGGCTAACAATAGAAAGTGTGTAATGGCAGACTATGTGATAACAATGAAGGTAATGCTGTTGATGTTGAGCATGGACCTTCAGATGGTGTCTGATAAAGTTCCATACAACAGACTTGTGATGAAACCTGTTGGTCATGGTATAAAAGGGATAGTAGCAAAATTGACTGAGTGATTGGGAACAGAGAGTAATGGCAATGGATATTTTTCAGGCTGAGGCAAAGGGTCAAAAAGTGTGGTGCTGGAAAAGTGCAGCTGGTCAGGCAGCATCCACAGAACAGGAGAGTCGACGTTTCGAGCATAAGCTCTTCATCAGGAAGAAGAGCAACACACATTTTGACTCTGATCTCCAGCATCTGCAGACCTCACTTTCAGTGACTCGGTGGTTAGCACCGCTGTGTCACAGCGCCAGGGACCCAGGTTCGATCCCCGCCTCCGGCAGCTGCCTGTGTGGAGTTTGCACGTTCTCCCCGTGTCTGCGTGAGTTCCTTCCCACAATCCGAAGATGTGCAGGTCAGGTGAATTGGCTATACTAAATTGCTCATAGTGATAGGTGCATTAGTCAGGGGTAAATATAGGGTAGGCAAATGGGTCTGGGTGTGTTACTCTTCAGAGGGTTGGTATGAACTTGTTGGGCCGAAGGGCCTGTTTCCATACTGTAGGGAATCTAATCTATTCTTTCTCCCAGGCTGGGGGAAGGGTTGTAATTGACATCCCCAGAGTTTGGTATTGGTACCTTTGCTTTCCTGATATATATTAATGATTTGGATCTTGGTGGGCAGGGGACAATTTCAAAGTTTTCAGATGATATGAAACTTGGAGAAATAGCAAACTTGAGGAGGACAGTTTGGAACTACAAAAGGACATGGATGGGTGGATAGGTTGCAGATCAAATTCAATGCAGACGAGTGTGAGGTGATGCACTTTGGTTGGAAGAACATTGAAAAATAATGTGAAATAGTTGGGGTTGAATTCTAAAGGGGCTGCAGGAGCAGAGGGACCTGGGTGTATTTGTGCACAGATCAGTGAAGGTGGCAGGGCAGCTGGAGAGAGCAGTTAATAATGTGTCCCCAGTTTTATTAATAGGGGCATTGAGTACAAGAGGAGGATGATGATGTTGGGCTTGTACAAGATTTGGAGACACCGGTGTTGGACTGGTTTGGACAAAGTTAAAAATCACACAACACCTGGTTATAGTCCAACAGGTTTATTTGGAAGCACTAACTTTTGGAGCACTGCTCTTTCATCAGATAGTTATCAGGAGCAGCACTCCGAAAGCTAGTGCTTCCAAATAAACCTGTTGGACAATAACCTGGTGTTGTGTGACTTTTAAGCTTGAGCAAGATACTTGACACACCTCAGCTGGAGTACTGCATACAGTCTAAGCACCACATTATGAGAAAGATGTAAATGCATTGCAGAAAGCACAGAAGTGGTGTACAAGAATGGTCCCAGTGATGAGGATCTGCAGTTATGAAGACTGATTGAAGACATTGGGACTATCCTCCTTGAAGAGAAGAAGGCTGAGAAGTTCTGATTGAGATTTGCAAAATTATGAGTGGGCTGGGACAGAGCAGCTGATGAGAACCCATTCCCACTTTTAAAAAGAACAAGAATGAGAGGATTCCAAGATGGCGGCGATCTAGGATAATCATGTTGCGGCGCTCCGTACTGCAGCGCAAGCGGGACAAACATTTAACCCACCCTACCCACAGCACTGCGATATCCCGGGACTCTGGAAAGGTCCTGGAGTCTCAGGAAACTGTTAAAAATCAGCTTTCCTTGGTTTTCGCCATCCAGGGATGCTGAAGAATGGAGGAGGAGCATCTGAGGCCAGGCCTGTGGCCCATCCTGCAGGATCCTCGAACTTGATTACTTACCAGGCCCTGGTGAAGGAGCTAGTGAAATCTCGCGAGACGTTGGGTAAGTAGATAGAGGAGAAGCTGGCCCTGATCTCTACCATGCTGTAGAAGCAGGAACAGCATCTGGGAGACCTGGAAAAAAGGACAGATGAGGTGGAACACAATGTCACAGTGGTTGAAGCTGATATTGGTTCCTCCAAGGATAGGATCCAAGCCCTGGGGACGCAGGTCCATAATTTGCTTGACCAAGTTGATGACCTCAAGAACAGGGGCAGGAGAAAAAATATTCGGATCGTCGGTTTGCTGGAGGGTAAAGAAGATGAGTGGTCAGCAGAACATATTGAGGACTGGTTGCTGATAGTCCTTAACTTGGAGGCCGGAATGAGAGGCTTGAAAATCGAGTGGGCTCACCAGGTCACGGCGCAGAGGTCAGGTCCAGATCAATGTCCTCATCCTATCTTGGTATGGTTTCATCATCACAGAGATAAAGAGGGAGTCGTGGAAGCTTCCAGAATCCATGGGAAGGAGCCTAAGGCCCTAGTTTATGAGGGCTTTAAGATCATGTTCTTCCAGGATTTCTCAGCAGCGGGGATCCAGAGAAGACTGAGGGATCTCGGAATCCAGTACTCTCTGAGGTATCCGGCAGAACTTTGGATCACCTTAGATGGATCCATACATCTCTTAGACACGTCGGAGAAGGCAAGAGACTTTGTGGACAAATTAACGTAATCTGAACAATTTAATATGTAAAAATAGTAGTGCTGTTTGGGTATGTCGTTGTTTTATCTTTTAAAAAAAAAGAGGAAGTCAGGTTGGGGATTTCTTTCCTTATCTTTATCGTTGATAATAATCTGGCGGCGGTTGGGATGTGTACTTTCAATTTCTAAGGTATGTTATACCAAAAGATGGGTGGGGTACTTACTCAGTTTTTTCAAAATTTCTTTATTCACATTGTTTTTCCATAGTGTACTTTCTTTCTTTTCTGCTTGTGTTTGCAGTGCAGCTCTAGCTCGGAGAAGGGAAAATGGTTGGGCTGGCCAGATGCCTATCTCCGGGCAGTGTAGCCTGTTTCAGGTATTTAAATGCCTGGACTGCAGTATTGGCAGCAGGATGAGAAGTTGAGTTTTGGGATGGGTAGTTGCCCCTTATTCAATGCCATTGGCACTTTATATGTTGGTTTGTTTTTTGTTTTATATAGTCTTTGATAGCTTTGGGGGTTTGTTAACTGTAGTGGGTTTAATTTATGTATTTTTTTATGTTTGATGGATTTGCGATACTAAGGCTCAGTGATTTGTAATTCGAGTTCCTCCTCTCCGGAATTTAAATGTTACTGTAGAAGGTTATGGCTAATGACTTGATTAAATGGTGTACCTGGAACATCAAGGGGAGTCACTCACCAATTAAAAGGAAGAAAGTACTTTTGAGTCTTAGAAAGGAAAAGGTGGATATTGCTTTGTTACAGGAGACACATTTGGATGATAGGGAGCATTTGAAACTATAGCAGAATGTCTTTGATCGGGTTTACTTTTCACCTTTTAATACCAGAATTAGGGGTGTGGCTATATTGATTAGGAGGAATCTCCCATTTCAGTTACTAGAGTGTGTTAAAGACATACACGGGAGGCTTGTGATTCTCAAAGCCCTGATAAACGGGGAAGAATATGGTGTTTTAAATGTTTATTGCCCTCTGGCCCATCCCCTCAAATTTCTGATAGATGCATTCTCTAAATTGTTCAGTCGGGAGTCCCGGCAAATCATTATAGGGGGATATTTTAACTGTCTCAAGGATTCTACAGTAGACAGTTGCCCAAAGGCCCATCGATACCCTCTGTACAAACTAAACAATTAGTGGATCTGTGTGTGGAGTTAGAGTTGGTAAACGTCTGGAGGTGTCTCCACCCTACAGGCAGGGATTTTACATTCTTTTCCAATCTGCGCAGATGTCACACCAGGATTGATTTTTTCTGACTCCTGTGGCAACCTTGGACTTGGTGGCATCTTGTACGATTGGTAATATTACCATCTCCGATCATGCTCCAGTGCACTTGTTGGTTAATATTAAGAACGTTACAGTGGGCCCAAGGCAAACAAGACCATCAAAGATGGGAGGTGTTTCCGGTCTCACGGCTAGGTCAGATAAGCATTTATTAAGGTGAATGTTCTCCCTCGTTTGTTGTTCCCTATATGGAGCTCTCTCTGATTTTCGATAAGCAAACATTCCGGAGACTGAACGGCTGGTTCAGCTCTCTTATTTAGCATCGTAAACGGCCCCTTATTAAATTAGCTAAACTGCAATTGTCTCACAGATTGGGGGGGGAGTGGATCACCCAGACATTAAAAACTATCAACTAAGCTCGCTTTTATCTTACATGAGTGATTAGGCTTGTGGGGACCCTCTTTCAATATGGTTAGATATCGAAATCTCTCAGGCAGGGTGCCCCTTTACTTGCTTGCTGTCTTTTGACAAAATGAGGACAGTTAGGGAATATTGCCATAACCCAATAGTTATCAATACTGTTAAAGCATGGAGGCAATTCAGCAGAGGGATGGCAATATTGGCAAAACATCTTCTCTTACACCTATGGTGGGTATGCCGGATTTTCAACCGGGGATGATAGATTCAGGATTCAAACATTGGACAGCTAGGGGCGATTTATTTGGGGGAGACACAATGATGTCCTTTAATCAGTTATGATCTATCTAACAGGGACCTTCTTTCGTTTTTTTCAAGTTAGGGGTTTTAAAAAAAGGACTACACTTTTGACTGATCCCTACAAATCCGACATAGAGAGGAGGGCACACAGTGCTAAGAGTACACTTTCTGTCAGCACTTCATACAATCAATTGGGGGGAGGGGGGCGCCCCTTCAGATGAGTTCAATCGACTCTGCAGGGGAGAGAGAGCTAGGCATTGAGGTCTCAAAAAGAAAACGCAAGAAAGATATCAATTTACAATAGCACCCATGCTTTACAGTTGAAGATTCTCCACAGGGTCCACTTGGCTCCAGATCATTTGTCAAAATTTAAATCAGGGATAAGTACACTTTCTGTCAGCACTTCATACAATCAATTGGGGGGGGGGGCGCCCCTTCAGATGAGTTCAATCGACTCTGCAGGGGAGAGAGAGCTAGGCATTGAGGTCTCAAAAAGATACTTGGGAAAACGCAAGAAAGATATCAATTTACAATAGCACCCATGCTTTACAGTTGAAGATTCTCCACAGGGTCCACTTGGCTCCAGATCATATGTCAAAATTTAAATCAGGGATATTTTCAACATGTCCCAAGTGTAAGGTTGGTATGGGCACTCTTACCCATTGTCTCGGGTCCTGTGGTAGGCTGGAACGTACTGGAACGCTGTGGCGGGTACAATAGCGGAGAGTTTGGGTGTAAGGGTGGAGAAGGACCCGATCTCTCTTCTTGACCTGCCCAGTGTGTTCCCTGAAAATGCGCATTAGAAAAAACCTTTTCAACATTATACACTTTCTGCGCAAGAAAGAATATCTTGTTAGGTTGGGTATCCGAAAATCCCCCGGGCCTGCTGGGTTGACAGAAGATTGTTATGGAGCATATCTCCTTGGATTTTCTCACAAGTATAGTACACACAAGACTGAGAATTTCTATAAGACATGGTGCCCCTTTTTGGAATACCTGGGCACAGATTTGTCTGCCACACTAACAAGGGCTTCTATATGGCTGTAACGATTGTGTTTTACGAGCCCAATATCCAGAGAGGGGGAACTGCAAATGTATGAACATGTGAGAACTAATACTCTCGACATTCGAGAGTGAGTGTTTGCTTTGGCTGAGCTGAGTTATTATTATTTATTATTTATGTTGGCTATATTTATTTAGTTAAATAGTTAGTTAGAGTTGTTATATATATATTTCTATACATAATTATACATTTGTACATGAGGGCCGTTTGGGTTTTTTCCATTTTTTTTTTGGTGTTCTTTCTTTGTATTGTTTCGAATTGTATTGTTGTAATATTTTAAAAATCTATTTTTCAATAAAAAGGTTTTTGAGAAAGGAACAAGAACGAGAGGGCATAGATTAAAAGTGAAAGCAAAAATTGGTGCAGATCACAGCAGGTCTGGCAACAAAGTTTTCATCAGAGTTATCTAGACTCGAAACATTAACTTGCTTTCTCTCCATGGATGTTGCTGACCTATTGTGATCTCCAGCAGTTACTGTTTTCTGTTCAGATTCCAGCATCGCCCAACCAGGAAGCAAGAGTGATACGTTTTCCAACAGCAAGTAATTAAGGAATGCAGTGGTCTGCTGGAAATGCATTGGATAGTGACAAAAAAACTGCAGATGCTGGAATCCAAAATAGCCAGGCAGGAGGCTGGAAGAACACAGCAAGCCAGGAGGTGGAGAAGTCGACGTTTCGGGAGTAACCCTTCTTCAGGACTGGGACTGAGTTAAGGTAGAGTTGCAGATAAAGAGGGTGGTGGGTGTAGGGTGGTGAGGTGGGGTTATGTGAACACAGGTAGAAGAAGGGTTACACCCGAAATGTCGACTTCTCCACCTCCTGATGCTGCCTGGCTTGCTGTGTTCTTCCAGCTCCCTGCCTGTCCCTCCTGATGCTGCCTGCCTTGCTGTGTTCTTCCAGCTCCCTGCCCCTCCCTCCCTGATGCTCCTGCCTTTGCTGTGTTCTTCCAGCTCCCTGCCCCATCCCTCCTGATGCTGCCTGCTTGCTGTGTTTCTCCAGCTCCCTGCCTGTCCCTCCTGATGCTACCTGCCTTGCTGTGTTCCTCCAGCTCCCTGCCTGTCCCTCCTGATGCTGCCTGCCTTGCCGTGTTCCCCTAGCCTCCTGCCTGTCCCTCCTGATGCTGCCTGCCTTGCTGTGTTTCTCCAGCTCCCTGCCTGTCCCTCCTGATGCTGCCTGCCTTGCCGTGTTCCCCTAGCCTCCTGCCTGTCCCTCCTGATGCTGCCTGCCTTGCTGTGTTCCTCCAGCTCCCTGCCTGTCCCCTGATGCTGCCTGTCTTGCCGTGTTCCCCCAGCTCCCTGCCTGTCCCTCCTGATGCTGCCTGCCTTGCTGTGTTCTTCCAGCTCCCTGCCTGTCTACTTCGGAAATGTATTTGAGACAGGTTCAGTTGAGGCATTCAAGAGGGCATTGGATGATTATTTAAATCGGAAAGGTATGCAGGGATTTGGGAAGAAAGCAAGTGATACGCATTGGTTAACATTGTTCAATTGAAGAATCAGTGCAGGCACGATGGGCCAAATGGCCTCTTTCTGTGCTGCAGCAATTCAGTGATTGTATTTCTTACAGTGCAGGACATAATCAGGGTAGGGTAACTGCATGGATGTAATTGAGTTTCTCCTTCAAACTCAAGCCATTTATCCTTTTGTTTTGCTATTCCACTACAAATTTTCACATCCGTATTCACATTTGAACTTGCCTGTTTTAAACACATATATTAAGAGATGTTTTACAGAAATTCATCTGCACACAAAGACTTACTTGAAAAATAAAATTATTGACCATTAATTTTTAGAAATTACATACACAAAAGAATATTTCACTATTTTATACTTATGATGTCCTTTGTAGTTCCAAATTTTATCGCATACTCTGTGAATCACACAAAAATGTCTTCATGATGCTCCAGCTCATACTATTGGGATATATGTACAACACTGGAGCATAAGGTTTCACAAGGTTTATCAAGAGAGACCTGATCCAGTCATGTGACTGATTTACTTTTATCTAAGTATTAATCCTCTTCAAATTCTCTCTCCGACTCTCCATCAGAAGGAAAAAAAGCATGGCAAACGACAGGCAAAAGGTGGTCCTGATTACAGGATGCTCCTCTGGAATTGGTTTGAAGCTTGCTATTCATCTTGCAAACGATACCAAGGAACAGTTTTATGGTAGGTGTTCTGTTTACTAGGTGCTGACTCAAAGGAAATGATTTAGTAATGCCTGAATACGGGTGCCTCATGTCAATCTTCGCAAGGGAAACTAATGTTAGCCTTACTGTTCATGTCCCAGGGACAAATAAGGACAGAACATTGGTAAGATGGCTGCTTAAGCAAACAGACATTTTTTGAAACCAGAAAAGGTGTAGGAATTACGTCTTAACCGTTTGCCTTAATATATTTTGTGACATCTTTGTTCCATACTGATGTTCCTGAAGCATTAATTGTGATTCATCACAAATGTCTGGTCTAATGCAAGTACAAATCCTACTACAATATAATGAGGAATTTTAATGGAAGTATTTGGATTTGAAAAGAAGGAGTGTAGGAACAGAATTAGTGACTTTTAAACTGTAGGATTATTATATAGAAGCACGTATGGTTCACTCATGTCCCTTTCATGACAATGATCTATTGTTCTTACCTAGTTTAGCTGGCATGTATTTCTAGACCCACAGCAATGCAGTTAACTCTTAATTGACCACATTTTACTCATTGACAGGATATCAGCATTGCTATCTGGGCTAGCATTTATTTCCTATCCCTTACTGCCTCTGATAAGGTAGTGCTGAGCTGCTTTCTTAATCCGTCAGAGTATGGAATGCTGTTAGAAGGGAGCACACAGTTTTGCCCCAACAACAAATAGCCTAGAATAACATTCCATTGTACTCGAGAAGGAAGCTCATTATCCCCTTCTCAGGTGTAATAATTGCCAGTGACACCCACACTCATGGAATGAATCATAAAAAGTGACCAATATTTTCAGAAGCAGCATCTTAAATAAATTTTCTCCTCGTATCACTGGTAAATCTAATGCTGAATTTGAATGTAGGTTTGCTCACTGAGCTAGAAGGTTCGGTTTCAGACGTTTTGTCACCATACTAGGTAACATCATCAGTGAGCCTCTGGAAGCTCACTGAAGATATTACCTAGTATGGTGGTGAAATGTCTGAAACTGAACCTTCCAGCTCAGCGAGCAAACCTACATCCAGAACCTCAACCTGAGCTACAAATCTTCTCTAAACTCGCTAATTCTGAATTTAATTGCAACAATTCATAATCTAGATTAGATTGCAAATTGTTACAAATATAGGAATGTTGGGATAGCATATTGGTTTTAATGTACTATCTAAACTTCTTTGCTTAATTGGTGCCGTCTAAAGACTTCTAGGTAAATAGGGCAGCACAGTGGCTCAGTAGTTAGCACTGCTGCCTCACAGCAACAGGGACCCGGGTTCAATTCCAACCTCGGGTGACTGTCTGTGTGGAGTTTGCACCGTCTCCCCGTGTCTGCATGGGTGTCCTCTGGGTGCTCCAGTTTCCTCCCACAAGCCAAAGATGTGCAAGTCAGGTGAATTGGCCATGCTAAATTGTCCATAATGTTAGGTGCATTAGTCAGAAGGAGTTAGATCTGGGTGGGTTACTCTTCGGAGGATCGGTGTGGACTGGTTGGGCCAAAGGGATCTGTTTCCACACTGTAGGGAATCTAATCTATTATTCTCTTCATAAAGGCACACGTCTTTGCACATTCATGTTCAGAACATTATTATATGAAAAAGTGCCAAAGGATTTGAATGGTCACTTTTGTGAATAAAACTATAATTTTACATTTTAATTGCTATCAGTTTCTTAGTTGAAACTGATATTCCATTTCTATTTCATTTTCTGAACTTATTTGAAAAATTTACAATACTTGCTGATGACCATGATACAGCTCATGAGTAACCTGAGCAGTGAAAAGACTTCCATTTTTTGTTGTTGTTGTCAGGAATTTGTAAAATGATTCCTACCTAGGTCAAAAACTGAGCCTGTGATGCTTATCTGCTCACCTACTCCATTCTGTAAGGCTAGTATTTGTGTAATCTCTGTGAAACAGACAGGCAATCACAAGCATTTTTACACATAGTGATAAATTGCAATACACAGACACATTACACCTTCAACTAATATGGAATTTAAAAAGGTACACAATGCCATTGAGCTGAACTCTTAAAGCAATTAAAATTCTACTCTGATTCATTTGAATATATCAGCAACGACAATTACCTGACACAAAGATTTTATCATAAAAGAATATTTCTGTAAATTAGATTTTGAAGTATACAACTGCATATAGTCAGAACAGCGTGAAAATAATTTTCAACTTCCAACACCTGATAGTGAGTTTTTAAGAAGATTTGTAGCTCAGGTTGAGGTTCTGGACGTAGGTGTGCTCGCTATGAGCTGGAAGGTTCATTTTTTCATCCAGAGGCTCACTGAAGATGTTACCTACTATGGTGATGAAACATCTGAAAATGAACCTTCCAGCTCAGCGAGCAAACCTACCTCCAGATCCAACACCTGACTTTACACTCTTCAGACTGTCCAGAGATTAATATGGTTTTAAAAGGACAAACAGTGATCTAAAATGACAGTCACAATCACCTGACTACAGTTTGAGGCACACTCAGGAAACCAACAAAGAATGAACAAACCCATCTGAACTGAAATGACTACATTATCTAAAGATATTGAACCCAACCTTCAACAAACTGGCACCTCCCATTTCAATTTGCATGCGCTCGGGTACACATTGGATGTGAAGGTTTGCCTGCAGATTATCCAACTTGCATGTAAAGACATAGACACTGTTCTCTATGACCAGTGACCTGCCTGGTGCTTGGGTTCAGGATATCTCTTCTGGGCTGCAGAGGAACTTGGAGTGAGAGGGTAAAGATCCAGTGGTCATGGCCCACGCAAGTATCAATGACATCGATAAAACTCGGCAGAGGTTCTGCTAATTGAGTATGAGCAGCTAAAGTGAAACTAAGAAGCAGAGCCAAAAGGTAATTATCTCTGGATTACTACCTGAGCCATGAGCTAATTGGCACAGGGTCAGTAAGATTAAGCAGGGAAATATGTGGCTCAAAGATTGATGTGGGAGGAATGAGTTTGAATTCATCAGACATTGGATGTGATCCACAGGGCAGCATGAATGGCTCAGTGGTTAGCACTGCTGCCTCACAGTGGCAGGGACCCGGGTTCGAGTCCAGCCTCGGGTGACTGTGTGGAGTTTGCATGTTCTCCCCGGGTCTGCATGGGTTTCCCCCGGGTGCTCCAGTTTCCTCCCACAATCCAAAGATGTGCAAGTTAGGGTGGATTGGCCGTGCTAAATTGCCCATAGTGTTCAGGGACGTGTAGGTTAGGTGCATTAGTCAGGGGTAAACAGAGGGTACGGGAATGGGTCTGGGTGGTTTACTCTTCAGAGGGTCGGTGTGGATTTGTTAGGCCAAAGGGCTGGTTTCCACACTGCAGGGATTCTAATTCTAAAGAACATTGGCACCAGTACTGGGGAAGAAGGGGCCTGTCCCAATGGGACAGTCTTCATTCGAACCATGCTGGGACTGGAGTCCACGCGAATCACAAAACTAGGGCTGTAGACAGGGTTTTGAACTAAATGGGGGCTGGGTTCAGTTATAGGGACAGAGGGCAAAAGTGGACATTGAGCTGCTGGAAAA
This sequence comes from Chiloscyllium plagiosum, assembly GCF_004010195.1. Classification (NCBI taxonomy): domain Eukaryota; kingdom Metazoa; phylum Chordata; class Chondrichthyes; order Orectolobiformes; family Hemiscylliidae; genus Chiloscyllium; species Chiloscyllium plagiosum. Next base: position 101,977,657 of record NC_057717.1, on the reverse strand, counting down.
CGATGCTGGTGAGATAACAGTGGGGAACAAGGAAATGGCTGAGGACCTGAATAATTACTTTGTGTCAGTCTTCACGATGGAAGGCACAAGTAATATCCCAGAAACTTCAGAGAGTAAGGGGGCAGAGCTGAGTATGTTGGCCATCACAAGAAGAAGGTGCTGGAAGGACTGAATGGCGTGAATGTGGATAAATCAGATGGACTACATCCCAGTGTTCTAAGGGAGATAGCTGAAGAGAGAGTGGCGGCATTAGTGGTGATCTTTCAGGAATCGCTAGAATCATGAAGGGTCCCAGAGGACTGGAAAATTGCTAAAGTGACACACCTGTTTAAAAAGGGAGTAAGGCAAAAGACAGAAAATTACTAATTAGCTTAACCTCAGTCGTGGGTAAGATCCTGGAATCCATTGTGAAGGATGAGATTTCTGAATACTTGGAGGTGTATGGCAAAATAGGGCAAAGTCAGCATGGTTTCATCAAGGGGAGGTCATGCCTGACAAATCTGCTAGAATTCTTTGAGGAAGTAACAAGCAGGTTAGACCAAGGAGAGCCAATGGATGTTGTCTACCTGGACTTCAAGAAGGCCTTTAACAAGCGGCCGCACAGGAGGCTACTGAGTCAGATAAGGACCCATGGTGTCAGAGGCAAGGTGCTAGCCTGGATAGAAGCTTGGCTGTCTGGCAGAAAGCAGAGAGTGGGGATAAAAGGGTCCTTCTCAGGATGGCAGCCAGTGACAACTGGTGTTCTGCAAGGCTCAGTGTTGGGACCACAACTTTTCATTTTATACATTAACAATCTAGATGAAGGAACTTGAGGGCGTTCTGGCTAAGTTTGCAAATGATACAAAGATTGGTAGAGGGACAGGTGGCATTAAGGAGGCAGAGAGGCTGCAGAAGGATTTGGACAGGTTAGGAGAGTGGGCAAAGAAGTGGCAGATGGAGTACAATGTGGGAAAATATGAGGTCATGTACTTTGGTCGGAAGAATAGAGACATGGACTATTTTCTAAATGAGGAGAAAATTCAGAAGTCTGAAGTGCAAAGAGACTTGGGGTTTCTAGTCCAGGATTCTCTCAAGATAAACTTGTAGGCTGAGTCAGTAGTTAGGAAGGCAAATGCACTGATGGTATTTAGTTTGAGAGGGCTTGACTATAAAAGCAGGGATGTACTTCTGAGGCTCTATAAGGCCATATTTGGAGTATTGTGCGCAGTTTTGGGCCCCGTATCTCAGGAACAATATATTGGAGCGTGTTCAGAGGAGGTTCACGAGAATGGTCCCAGGAATGTAAAGCTTAACACATCAGGAACGTTTGAGGACTTGGGATGAGGGAGGATCTGATTGAAACATACAGAACCCTGAATGGCCTGGACAGAGTGGACATTGGGACGATGTTTCCATTGGTAGGAGCAACTAGAACCCTAGAACACAACCTCACAGTAAAGGGAAGACCTTTTAGAACAGAAATAAGGAGAAACTTATTCAGCCAGAGAGTGATGAATCTATGGAATTCATTGCCACAGAAGGCCGTGGAAGCCAGGCCACTGAGTATATTTAAGACTGAGATAGATAGGTTCTTGAGTATCAAGGGGATCAAGGGTTACAGGGAGAAAGTAGGAGAAGAAGGTTGTGAAACATATCACTCTCTGCTCATTCCTGAAGAAGGGCATGTGCCCGAAACGTCGAATCTCCTGTTCCCTAGATGCTGTCTGACCTGCTGTGCTGTTCCAGCAATAAAGTTTCAGCTGTGAAACATATCAGCCATGATTCAATGGTGCAGCAGACGGAATGGGCTGAATAGCCTAATTTGTTGCTCTATAAAGGGCCTGGTGAAAAAGCAAATTGAAGAAGCAACCATTCACTGACAATTCAAAGATATCTGCAGAATGCACTAATGCTGAGGATAGGAGTTAACCATAAAACAATTGTGGTCTCAGTTTATAACCTAACATTTTAAGAATTCTAAGGACTCTCAAACTTTGTAGCTTTTATTCTTCCAGTCTGTACAAGACAATCTCTCTCACTTCTTTTAAAATGTTATAGCTGCTTTTGTATGTTTGTTGTTACTTTTCATCATTTTTCTTGGGCTAGTGAGTAATAAAACTCCTCTTTCTTTCACTCCAGGTGCTTTTATCATTGGCTTTTTTAATTTTGACGAATCCTAGAGGTGTGAGATACTTGCTTGCTAACTCAAATTTAAAGAAGTTTGCTACACCTAGCCAAGATGGTTAAAAAGAGGTCAAACTTGCACTGGTCCTAATATTTTCAGTAAACTTTTTATCATTATTTTTGAACCTTTTTTCATATCAATAAAGTTTCTGGACAGGTACAGATACATTTACTGTTAAAAAACATCATTTATATCATTGTCTAAAAAGGTTGTGATCTGGTAATGACACTGATTTCTACTGGACCTACCTCGTAAATTTCTGCCTTCTTTATCTATCAGTTAACATTCCACATAACTGCAAAATTATTGCTTTGTTAATTAGCAAAGTTTTACTGTAATTCAAACTGCCTCGTTCATTTCAAATGTACAATATAGTCATTGCAAACATGAAACTAAGAACTAATTATCGCAAGAGGATTTGTCTGTGTGGGTTACTCTTCGGAGGGGCCGAAGGGTACTGGTTGGGCCGAAGGGCCTGTTTCCACACTGTAGGAAAACTAATCTAATCTAATCTTTTACAGAAGCATATGCTGCTCTTGCACTGAAGGCAAATCTTTTGATTGTGATTAATGTACAGGAAACCCCCCACCCTAGAATTAAGCCTGACTGGTGAGTTGCAGAGTCACAGACTGTGATGCTGGAAAACCACAGCCAGTCCGACAGCATCCAAGGAACAGGAAAATCGACATTTTGAGCATAAGTCCTTCATCAGGAATGAGGTTTATGATGAAGGTCTTATGCCCGAAATGTTGATTCTCCTGCTCCTCAGATGCTGCCTGACCTGCTGGGCTTTTCTAGCATCACACTCTCGACTCTGATCTCCAGCATCTGCAGTCCTCGCTTTCTCCTGGTGTGCTGCAGAGAACCATATAAACATAAACTTGAGATAATAGCCATCCAGTTCACCTGCATCAGCGATAAAAGATCTGACCTTACATTTCATTTCTCATACAACCTTAATGATATTCTTACCACTATGGGATATAGCAGCTAAACAATTCATAACATTCTAAAACAAGCCCACATTCAAAATTAAACATTGAAGACAAACTAAATTCATCCTATCTCCCTAAGTTAGTAGATTATTTAAGAATTCCGGGATTCACAAGCATATCTTTGCATAATTCTAATCCATTCTTACTTGGGTTGTACTCCCAAGTTTCATTGAAATCCTTCAGTGACTGAGGTAAATGTAACCTTTAAACTGTCAACAAATGGAGGGAAATATCAACGTTCCTGCCTGACCAGCTTAATGTACTCTTAATTCACATTTTGTAACTTTAAAGTAAACATGAACATGAGCATTTAAGGCCCTTGTTGTAAACAGAAATGCAATACTATAACTGAGCATATTTTAATGAAAAACATACAACAGCTCAATCCAAAGTTCTTCTCCTCATTCTGTGTTTTTAAAAGAGATTAGTACTATTTGTGGGCTGAATTTTTATACCCCATGCCAGGGGTGGCCTAGCAGGGCAAATGACGGGGGACATCAGACACAAAGGTAGGGGCAAGGTGCTAGTTGTCTACACCCCTCCCTTGGTGTTTCAGCAGCAGAGAAGACAGGAGGCAGAGGGGTGGGGAATGTGTGGATATGTCAGGCGTCCCACTAGCCTCTGGGCGAATTGAGACCCTAAGTGACAAATTATGGCTTCCTTTAAGTGGGGTGGCACAGTGGCTAGCATGGCTGCCTCACAGCGCCAGGGACCAGGGTTCAATCCCTGCCTCGGGCGACTGTGTGGAGTTTTCATGTTCTCCCTGTGTCTGCGTGGGCTTCCTCTAACAATCCAAAGATGTGCAAGTCAGGTGAATTGGCCATGCTAAATTGCCCATAGTGTTAGGTGCATTAGTCAGGGCTAAATATAGGGTAGGGGAAATAATGGGTCTGGGTGGGTAACTCTTCGATGGGTCAGTTTGGGCTGAAGGGCCTATTCCCATACTGTAGGGAATCCAAGCTAATCCTGTTATCTTGCCCAGTGGTGAACAGCTCTGCGACCTGTGGCGAGATCACCAGAGTGTGTGGATTTGGTGGGGATCTGGAAAGGGAGTGTTCACACTGGCTCACTCCTTGTTGCTTCCCAATGACCACACTCCTCACATGTTGACTAGGCCAGCTGGATAAAAGTGAGGGAGAAAGGAATGGACGGATACTCCGATATTGGGAGATGCAGTAGATTAGGAGGTGGCTCACATGAAGCAGAAACACCAGCAATACCAATTGGGCTGAATGTCCCCTTTGTGCTGTGAAGGCTCTGTAATCTTGCTTAAATATATACATTAAACTACACACAGTAGGCTTGCAGGCAAAATCTCTTTCCAAAGATAATTATAACTGACTGCTAGATCATGTTCTGCTTCATAGTTAGACTTGTCACCATAGTGTGTCGTTATTAATATTGAATAAAAGCTACAATTGACATTTGGATCAGGATTATAAACGCTTGTACTGCAGGACTAATTGAATAACGCTATCAAACCAACGTCCTGTGTGGCCACTCAGTTGGGTGTGAAAGCTCCCATGGTTCTATTCAAAAAGGTTAGAGACAAAAAAAACTGCAGATGATGGAATCCAAAACAGACAGGCAGGAGGCTGGGAGAACACGGCAAGCCAGGCAGCATCAGGGGGGTGGAGAAATCAACGTTTCGGGTGAAACCCTTCTTCAGTCCTGGGAAAAGGAAAGTTCCCCACAGCATCCATTAATACTGTCCCTCAACTAACATCACAAACAAAACAGAAATTGCTGGAGAAACTCAGCAAGTCCGGCAGCATCTGCAGAGAGAGAACAGAGTTAACGTTTCAAGTCCAGTGATCACGTTCTGAAGGAGGGTCACTGAATTCAAAACATTAACTCTGGTTCTTTCCCCACAGATGCTGTCAGACCTGTTGTTTCTCCAGCATTTTCTGCTTTGTGCATATTTAAATCACCAGCATCCAACAGTTCTTGGTTTTATTTTAGTGGTGATTTCATTACCATGGTTTGTCAAAGGGTAAGCAGGCACAGCTGACCTGGAGTTGGATCTCCTCATTGATTCAGCATTTCAAACAAAAAATGAGGTGGCTACCAAGGTGTGGGAACTGCTCACCATATCTCAGAGTCTTTCTTCCAACGTTTGTGGGTGATGGAATATTTGATTGCCTAGACTGGTTTGATATGAGTTTTGTATTTGGCCCACTCAAGGACGCCATTCTTGTCTGTAGAATTGAAGAGATCAAGAGCTCAGCCATGATCCTATTAAATGGAGAGCAGGCTGGAGGGGCCAAACAGCCAACTCATAGTCTATGTTTCTTATAGTCTTAAGAGCAGCTTGCAAATGAGGTGCAGAATGGGCTTTGAAATCCTCATGGTGTCGCTCATAAATGTTAACCTCACTTGGCTATAAAGTGTTTTAGGACAAGTGATGCACGTGAAAAACACTGTAGAAATGCAAACCTTTCTTTCTGATTTGCTGGCGAAATCAAGGTTTGGTTAAGAAGTGCAAGTGAAAAGGTAGATGATAGTGAAATACATGGTTACTTTTTCTTTTATTCATTTTTCTATTCAAAATAGTTATTGCGACCATGAGAAATTTAAACAAGAAAGAACAGCTGGAAGCAGCTGCTGGAGATACTCTGAACAAGACATTACACATCAGGCAGCTTGATGTCTGCAGTGATGAGTCAGTGACAAAATGCCTCAACAGCATTCAAGATAAAAGAGTTGACATACTGGGTAAGAAATTCAATTATAACATCCTACGTTGTAACATATCCAAATGCTTTACTCTCCAATTGCTTCATTAATAAGATCAGCTGGACGTACATGGAATAGTGCAGGTTAGATGGGCTTCAGATTGGTATGACAGGTCGGTGCAACATCGAGGGCCGAAGGGCCTGTACTGTGCTGTAATGTTCTATGTTCTATCATAGGGTCAGGGTTTTGGAAAATGCTTGTCTATTGAGTTTTGGTGAATTTCTGCAGTGCATCTTATACTTGGTACCACTGCTGCTGAGCACAGTGGTGGAGGGAATGGATTAGATTCCCTATAGTGGAAACAGGCCCTTCAGCCCAACAGGTCCACACCGACCCTCCGAAGAGTAACTCACCTAGACCCATTCCCCTCTCACTAATGCACCTAACACTATGGGCAATTTAGCATGGCCAATTCTCCTGATCTGCACATCTTTGGACAGTGGGAGGAAACCAGAGCACCCGGAGGAAACCCACGCAGACACGGGGAGAATGTGTAAACTCCACACAGACAGCCACCTGAGGCTGGAATCGAACCTGGGACCCTGGTGCCGTGAGGCAGCAGTGCTAACCACTGAGCCACCATGCGGTGCCAATCAGCTTTGTCCTGGATAGTGTCAAGCTTCATTAAAGGAGCCGCACTCATGGCTAGAGTGAAGGGGGAGAAGCCAAGGGGTTACTTCAATGTTTTAAAAGTACAAAAGCAGCCAGGTTTTGTACAATAGCAGAGGATGGGGTGGATTACAATTTTTGTACAGGGTGGTCTCTAGCTACACGCACCCCTGGGTAGGCAGGGACAGTGTTTGGAATACACAATGTGAAGATGGGACTTTGTCTCCACAAGGACTAGGAAGAAGGTGGTCATTCCAACCAATACGGTCATGGACAGATGCACCTGTTGCAGGGAGTTTGGCAAATACAAGGGCAATTATATTTTCCCTCTTTTTGGTTCCTTCGTCACTTACCATAGATTCAATTGAGCAACAATGTCCTTTAGAAAGGAAACCCAATTTGGTCAGTAGTGCAGCTGCTACTCCTGGTCCAATTCTCAATATTGAACAGATTCAGAACCCTTGCCATCCTTGGTGATTCCTTCGAGTTATACTCATCATGGAAGAATTTTTTTTTTGTTATTCATTTACAGGACAGGAACTTTGGGCTGGTTTTTATTGCCAGTCCTTAATTGCACAGAGGACAGTTAAGAGTCAACCGCATTGCCGTGGGTTTGGAGTCACATCATAGAATCCCTACAGTGTAGGGACAGGCCCTTTCACCCAACAAGTCCACACTGACCCTCCAAAGAGTAACCCACCCAGACCCATTCCCCTTCCTCTTCCCCTATATTTACACCTGCCTAATGCACCTAACCTACAATCCCTGAACACTATGGGCAATTTTAGCATGGCCAATTCACCTAACCTGCACATCTTTGGATTGTGGGAGGAAACCAGAGCACCCAGAGGAAACCCACGCAGACACGGGGAGAATGTGCAAACTCCATGCAGACAGCCACTCGAGGCTAAATTGAACCCAGGTCCCTGGCACTGTGAGGCAGCCGTGCTAACCACCTAGCCATCATGCCACCCCACAAACCTGGTAAAAATGGTAATTTCATTTGTGAAAAGGACATTAGGGAACCAGATGGGTTTTTCCAACAATCAACAATGGATTCGTGCTCATCATTAGACTGTTAATACCAGATTTTAATTGAATTTAAATTCCAATGTCTGCTATGGTGGGATTCAAACCCAGGCCCTCAGAGCATTACCTGAGTCTCTGAATTAAGAGTCAAGTGATAATACTAGTAGGCGGTCTCCTTCATCATCAGCTGGGGTGGTACATGCTAATCAGCAAGAGGCTCCCTTGCTCATGTTTGACCTGATGCCATGAGACATCATGGAGTCCAGAGTCAATATTGAAGATTCCTGGGTAACTCCTTCTGGATTGTATACCTCTGTGCCACCTCCGCTGCTAGGTCTATCCCACCTGCAAGCAGTGAGATGTCATGAACTGTAAAGTATGATCCTGAGAGTATGACTGTCAGGCTGTTGCTCGATTAGTCTATGAGATAGCTCCGTAGATGTTGGTAAGAAGGACTTTGCAGGGTAAACATGGCTGAATTTGTTGTCTTTTTTTTTTGAGACCTTTTCAAAGTTTGATATAACCAGACCATTTGAGAAGGCAATTAAGACTCAACCATATAATAGCTGGAGTCACACAACAGCAAGACCAGGGAAGGACAGCAGTTTTCCTTAATGTCGTGAACCATGTTGGTTTTATCATCAATTCAGACTTTCAGGTTCTCAATTTCAGACTTTTTTTTTGTAAAAGTCAAATTCCATCATCGTGAGATATGGGTCCCCAGTGTGGTCTGGATCACTAGGTCCAACGACAATACCACTGTGCCATCGCCTCCCCTTACAGACTGCACAGCCATACAAAGAGGTGAGGCATCCTCAGTGAGTGAGTGTGAAGTGCAGAGTGCAGGAAGGTAGTTCATAGTTTGAGAGGATAAGGTGGCTGTAAGCCTGGTAATTAGCACCAGGGATGTGATACTGAAGTTTACAGTCCACCAACCTTTAGTGAGCTCCACTGTTCAACTAAATGAGAGATCACAAAGAGAAAATAGTGCCACTTACCTTTGCAAATGTCAGCACATCATTGGCATGATGCGACGCTGCTTGCCATCCCTTCAGTGGGGGACCAATAGCACTGAGCTGGGCTACTATCCATGCTTGGGCTGATGGCTCTGTCCTTTAGATGCAGCCAGATTGGAAGGTAATGGACCTGGTCCCCATTCTTCCCAGTCCAGCAGGATGTAGAGGACACAATCAGTGAACCAGGCAGCAACCCCCAAATGCTTTGAGGAAGCATTTCTGTTCTCATGACATTTATCATCACAGGCTGATGGAGAAGCTCTGAGCCTGCAGCATCTGAAGTGATGTCCTAATTTCCTTTAAATACACTGCCTTTCAAACTAAAGACAATCCCAGAGGTGCAAGCACAAACGTCCAGCCGACCTGCCACACAATATGCCAAGTAACTCAGACACATTGCACCTCCCGAAATAATGCACTGAAAACCAAATGATAGTGCGAGATAACTCACCCCATATGTTGGCAGATATGAATCCATTCAACACATTCATCACCAGAGGTTAATTTCTGCATGGAAAATTCTGCTTCTTTCTTTAACTTCAGATACCCAGCCAACTCTTTAACGACCTACTTTCTTAGATCCTGATTTTCTCTGCAAAATTATCTTTGATTAGTTATTCAAACCCCAAAGAGATATCTAAGATAAGGGACAGGAAGCTACAGGGAATATGAGGAATTTGAGGAAGCATTTCTGTTCTCATGACATTTATCATCACAGGCTGATGGAGAAGCTCTGAGCCTGCAGCATCTGAAGTGATGTCCTAATTTCCTTTAAATACACTGCCTTTCAAACTAAAGACAATCCCAGAGGTGCAAGCACAAATGTCCAGCCGACCTGCCACACAATATGCCAAGTAACTCACACACATTGCACCTCCCGAAATAATGCACTGAAAACCAAATGATAGTGCGAGATAACTCACCCCATGTGTTGGCAGATATGAATCCATTCAACACATTCATCACCAGAGGTTAATGTCTGCATGGAAAATTCTGCTTCTTTCTTTAACTTCAGATACCCAGCCAACTCTTTAACAACCTACTTTCTTAGGTCCTGATTTTCTCTGCAAAATTATCTTTGATTAGTTATTCAAACCCCTCAGAGGTATCTAAGATAAGGGACAGGAAGCTACAGGGAATATGAGGAAATATCTTTTCACTCAGAGGGTTTTTGGAATCTGGAACCCACTGCCTGTAAGAGGCAGAGACCCACTTAGCATTGAGGAAGTATTTAGACGTGTATTTGCGACTACAAGGCTTGGGGCCTACTGTTGGAAAATGGGATGAGAATACTCTATTGGGTTGCTTTTGGGTTGCACAGACTTGATGGGCTGAACGACCTTTTTTCTGTGCTGTACACCTCTATGATTCTGTAAGATGAAAATCTTCACTCTTTACAAAGTACTGAGCCATTAAAGATATTCCTGTTAATTCCCCAATAAATACAGCAGAAATAACTGCAAAATACCATTCATACAAATTCTGGAAAGCTCCAAAAGACTCTTTTCAAAGCCTAACTCAGATCATTCTTGGCTAAACTCCAATTTCGTGTGATCCGTGTGGAGATCAATGAACAAAAGGAAGCAAAGTGGTCAAATTCACGCAATGAGACAAAGTTTCACGTATAATACATTTTAATGAAAGTGAAATAAATCCACAGAGGTTGGATCCCATCACCAAGTCACCCATTATTGACACATAATTGTCCTTGACTATAGTATTGCCTCATTCAGAGTCAGGCTCCAGAGTGTCAGTTACTTTGAAAGTGTCACCCTTTCGATATGTCAACCAGGGTTCCCTAATTGGACCAAATTAATCGCTCCAATCAGGGACCTCAGATCTTATGATGTCCAGCTGGCTGATCTTGTTACAGTCAGAGCAGAAACAATCAAATCAAACACAAATTAACAGTCAATATAAACTGTACCCTCCACATAAAACAACAAATATAACAAAGATTGATAACATGAATTGACGTTTCGATTCTCCTGCTCCTCGGACGCTGCCTGACCGGCTGTGCTTTTCCAGTCTCGACTCTGATCTCCAGCATCTGCAGTCCTCACTTTCTCCACATGAATCGATTCGGCAGTCACTTGGAAAGATTGAACTCATTTCAACCAAAAAAGCTCTGAACGTTTCTCAGTCAGAAATGCAAACACTTCATTAGTCATTCTCACCTGACAGCAGCTCCCTCCCTCCCAACCCAGGTTTCAAGGGAATCGTCTTCACCAAAAATGTTGACTAATATAAATTCCATCAGTTCCATTCATGGAGTCTTGATGGCATGGATGTTCTCAGAATCATTTTTATCTGAATCATTAGCATTACAGGCTAAGCAAAGACATGCCAGAGAATTCCTAGAGGCCTGGCACTCCAACCACAGCACCATAAACAAGCGCATAGATCTATATGCCGTCTATCAACCCCTCAGAAAACGAACAGGAAATGACATCACCACAAACCCCAGGAACCCCATCCAGGAGAAAGATATAAATAGAAAGCAGAACAAAACAGCTTCGCTTCACTTGGAGGTCTTCACTGATAATATTACCTAGCCAGGTAATGAAACGTCTGGATATCAAACCTACAGCTCAGCGAGCAAACCTACACCCTAGTATTACTGTTGTGCCAGTCCATTGATCAACTCTTTTAAAATAACTAAAGCAGTAACAATCAACATTTTTAAAAAATCTTCATTCCTACACCCAACCTCTGTACCCTGCTCGCTGCTCGCTTCAGTATGTGGCTGAGCTAGACCCCAACTGCCTTCAGCCAATTGGCTCACGCCAATGCCATAGACCCATTTATGCCAAATCCATCACAAGCATGTCCTTTTATTGCAAACCATGGATTCCAATCTCAGAATTTGCCTTGATATTATCGAGATCTTGAACACAATATAAACTGACCCTCCCTATGCAGTATTGAAGAAGGGCTATACGTTTTTTAAGTCACTTGTAGGACATGGATGTTCCTAGCTGGGCCAGCATTTATTGCCAGGCCCTAATTGTGAGCTGCCTTCCTGAATCACTGCAGTCCATACGCTGTGGGTATACCAACATTGCCTATTAGAAAGGGAGTTCCAGGATTTTGACCCAGCAACAGTTAAGGAACGACAATATATTGCCAAGTCAGGATGGTGAGTGGCTTGGAGGAGAACTTGCAAGTAGTGGTGTTCCCATGTATCTGCTGCCCTTGTTCTTCTAGACAGAAGTGGTTGTGTTTGATGTTACTGAACTATGGTGAATTTCTGCAGTGCATCTTGTCGATGGTAGATACTGCTGCTACTGAGTGTCAGTGGTGAAGGGACTGGATTTTTGTTGATGCAGTGTCAACCAATGAGCTGCTTTGTCCTGGCTGGTTTCGAGCATCTTCAGCGTTGTTGGAGCTACATCCGTCCAGGCAAGCAGGGAATATTCCATCAAACTCCTGACTTGTGCCTTCTGGATGGTGGACAGGCTTTGGGATGTCAGGAGATAAGTTACTCACTGCAGGATTCCTAACGTCTAACCTACTCTTGTAACCATTGTGTTTACATGGCAAGTCCAGTTGAGATAATACACCCCCAGGATATCTTTAATGGGGGATTCAATGATGGTAATGCCATTGTATGTCAAGGAATGGTGATTAAGTTCTCTATTCTTGGAAATGGTCATTACCTAGCAGTTGTGTGGTGCACATGTGACATCATCTGAAATCATTCAGAGGAACCATTCGTCTGTTTGCTCTAATGGATGTGCATTTACCCTTTATGATAATACTGACCATTTCAAAGCCTTTTTTTATGTCTTATAAATTTGCCCAGTTAATAATGCAGGTATTGGAAAGATTGGCCCAATAGAAAGTCTCAGCATCCAGGAAATGAAGAGTATATTTGACACAAACTTTTTTGGAGCTGTTCGGATGATCAAGGCCGTGCTGCCAGATATGAAGAGGAGAAGGAGTGGGCATATTGTTATGATGAGCAGTGTGATGGGACTACAAGGTACCACAACACCTTCAGTTCAATTCCTAAATAATTTTTATTACATAGTATACTGAATATTCTGAAGAAAATATGGGTTATCTATGCCGATTTTAGTTTCAGAATTAAAATAGCTGTACTCCGTTGCTTTCTGCTATAGCAAAACAACATGCTTTCCGCAAGGTGCTCTTACCTTCTATGTTTCCATATTAGAAATAAACTTTGGTGAGACTTACAATGGTGGTCAAAGTCAAGGTCATTAGGAAATGAACGAGGTGCAGTTGCCAGAGATTAGTGTAAAAACTGAATAAATATTTTGTCCCTTTTTGATTCTCCAGCATTAATGGCCAATCCCTAATTTTTTTTAAATTCAATTGTGGGACATGAGTGTCACTGGCTCAGCCAGCACTTACTGTTCATCCCTGGATGACCGTGAGAAGAGTCAGAGTTGTTGAAGATTAGATTAGATTACTTACAGTGTGGAAACAGGCCCTTAGGCCCAACAAGTCCACACCGACCCGCCGAAGCGTAACCCACCCAGACCCATTCTCCTACATTTACCCCTTCACCTAACACTACGGGCAATCCACACAGAGAGTCGCCTGAGGCAGGAATTGAACCCGGGTCTCTGGCGCTGTGGGGCAGCAGTGCTAACCACTGTGCCACCGTGCCGCCCACAGATGGTAGTGAACTACCTTTTTAAACCACTGTGGTCCAAGTGCTGTGGGGTACACTCACAATGCCCTTAGGGAGTTAGATTAGCTAGATTCGGCCCAACAAGTCCACACCGACCCGCCAAAGCGCAATCCACCCAGACCCATTCCCCTACATTTACCCCTTCACCTAACACTACGGGCAATTTAGCATGGCCAATTCACATAACCTGCACATTTTTGGACTGTGGGAGGAAACCGGAGCACCCGGAGGAAACCTACGCAGACACAGGGAGAATGTGCAAACTCCACACAGTCAGTCACCTGAAGCGGGAATTGAACCCGAGTCTTTGGCGCTGTGAGGCAGCAGTGCTAACCACTGTGCCACCGTGCCACCCACAGTTAGTTCCTGGATTTTAAGCCGGCGACACTAAAGGAACAGTGATACATGTCTAAGTCAGGATGGTGTGTGGGGTTATTGTTTTATTTAGGAATATCAGCCAGAAAATTAATTAGACTCAAAGATCAAAATGTTTAGATCTCCGCGACCTTTCAGCAAGGTGGCTCTCAAATCTACACGAATCTGTTTGCAACCTATACATGTAACTACCTAAACAAAATTTCCCCGGAGAAGATTCAGAGAAGGCACCATTAAGGTCCAATCCCAAATCCTGTATCTTCGTGCTTCCGGGATGAGGGGAGTAAAAGGTATGCCATCAATATTGTGGAAACCAGGGAATCTTGGGGCAATATTATAGAATTGCAACATCTCTGCCTTTCCATGTGCGATCTGAGCATTATCATGTCATCGAAGAATTGTAATACTGTATTTTATTCTTGTGATTATCTTGCAAATCTTTCAATGCCTTGAAATTGTAATTTTAAACGTGTTAACGCATCCTCTGCTCACTTTTATTTCCAAAGTCAGAATACATCGCAAAATAGATCAACTGAGGGTGGACGAGCCCTCTTGGAGCTCCCACATCGATCCTAGTAATTCGAATTAGAATTCCTACAGTGTGGAAACAGGCCCTTCATTCCAACCTGACCCTCCAAAGAGTATCCCTCTCAGACCCATTCCCTCAACCTACATTTAGATTAGATTACTTACAGTGTGGAAACAGACCCTTCATCCCAACCTGACCCTCCGAAGAACAACCCACCCAGACCCATTCCTCTACATTTACCCCTTCACCTAACACTACAGGGCAATTTAGCATGGCCAATTCACCTAACCGGATCATTTTTGGACTATGGGAGGAAACCAGAGTATCTGAAGGAAACCCACACAGACACGGGGAGAATGTGCAAACTCCACACAGACAGTCACCCGAGATGGGAATTGAACCTGGGTCTCTCGCATGGTGAGGTAGCAATGCTAACCACTGAGCCACCATGACACTCCTAAGTTAGAGCCAACTTAAAGCTAACAATAAAATGATTAGCTGAGCTAAACCCAGTATGACTTTATCAGTAAAGGATTAGAAAAGAAGACTGTCTCACATTAGCCTGAGGAATTATCAATGTCAAAGAAGGATGCGGTAGAATTATCAGCATTTTTCTTGTTGATACAGCTGAAGTAAATTATGGCTGAATAGAAACAATATGCTCGGTTGAGGATCTATGTAAACTACTAATAATTAGTCAGCAAATTCTAATGAAGCAAAATAAAAGTGGACCCTTCTAGACTGGAAATTTAATGTTGCAGTATAAATTAGAAACAACAGTGGGATCTAACGAGAGGTAGACTACCTTTAACTATCAGAGTGACAACAGCAATAGGAGAAAAGGACTTAGCTATTAACAAGACAAAATTGGAATCAACATGTATAGAATAAAAGATGGCAAAGGACACTAATAAATGACCATCTCCAATAATAGACAATCTATCCATTACCCATGATGTTCAACAGCGTTAGCATCACTGAATCCCCCACCATCAACATCCTGGGGATTACCACTGACCAGAAACTGAACTTGACTAATCATTTAGGAGCAACAGAAAACTTTAATTGTGGATGCTGGAATATACACAAAAACAAGAATCTAATTCTCAAAACATGATGCTTTCTTTTGCTCAGGTGTTATATTCAATGATGTCTATGCGGCCTCTAAGTTTGCCATGGAAGGATTTTGTGAAAGTCTTGCAGTCCAGCTTCTTAAGTTCAATATATAGTAAGTAAATATATTTACAGGGGTACACCGACAAACCCAGCCTGGTTTGCAACAAGATGAGGGAGTGACCAGGTTAAGGATAGTTATGCACATTTTTATCTTCAAAAGAAAATTCGATGCAGATTAGTCTTGCAGACAGACAGTGAGTTCTGAAATTTGAGACATAAGAGAGAGGCACAATTAAGCCTACACCATCTCTTGGTGCTTACAGGTTTGCTGTTACCCTGGGACATCTCCCATTTGTAGACATTAATCCAGATATAACAGATAAAAGGAACTTAAAGAACAAAAAAATCTAAATACCGTACGAATGAAAGTTTTAAGTCAGTCCAATCAGCGGAATAAGTCTATGAACTATAAACTACTTCCTAATTGAGTTAATGGCGTGGATTCTCCTATTAGGGAAGAGTTTGCCCAGTCCCTAACCTCTTCCCATCTCTGCATTTCCAAAATTCCACCATGCAATGCATTTTGACCCCATCATGCTGTATATCTCCTCACAACATCGATGTTTCCTTTCTCTACTGTCAACAGAGCTCTGTATGAAGTAGAGTCCCTAGAGCTCCTTCCCCAATCCCTGGAAACATATGATCTGTTAAAGAACACCCAAATTCTGTATTATCAAATGTATTTTACTGCTCTCTATAGTGTTTCAATGATAGAACCTGGTCCAGTAAACACCGAATTTGAAATGAAGCTCATGGATGAGGTGTCACATTCTACATTCCCAGGAACAGACTCAGAGACAGTCCAGTTTTTTAAAAATGTCTACCTACCTGCTTCACGTGACATTTTTGCTACAATGGGACAGACTCCGGATACAATTGCTGAGGTAAGCTGTTCTGAATTTTTTTTTAATAGTTAGTCATTCATGGAATGTAGGTATCATTGCCAAGGCCAGCCTGTATTATCCATCCCCAATTTCCCTTGTACTGAGTGGCTTGCCAGACCATTTCAGAGAGTAGTCACATGGGTAGGTCCAGAGTCACATGGAAGGACACCAAATCTACTTCCCTTCAAGGCATTAGTGAACCACTTGGGTTTTTATGACAATGAACAATAGTCACATAGTTGCCATAGACTTTTAAGTCCAAATAATTATAGAATTCAAATTCAGACTGTGGTGAGATTTGAACCCTAGTCCCAGAACATCTCAGCAAAAGGTTCTGGAATACCAGTCCATTGGAAATACCACTATTGCCCCCACATCCCCTTAAACCATAAACTCAAATTACACAATATAAAAATTACCAAAGACATAATAAGCAAATGGTAGCTTCAAGCTTTCTTGAGACACTCTTCTGCTGACTATTTCAATATTGGTATTTGTTAATTTATATTAAATGGTTCTCTACTTACACCACAAATAGAAGAAAACTATGCAACCACTTTATGCAAACATTCCTTCATGGAGGTTGGTTAGCTCAGTTGTTTGGATGGCTGGTTTGCTATGCAGAGTGTCACCAACATTGTGGTTCACTTCCTGCACTGGCAGAGGATACTGTGAGAGACTCTCCTTTTACCTGAGGGTGTATTTGAACATGGACTGTTTCAGTATCTGAATTGGCGCGAATGGGGCTGGACATTGCAAAACCATCCGTGAACTTCCCCAATTCTGTCCTTGTGATGGAGGGAGGATCATTGCTGAAGCAGCTGAAGATGATTTGCCAAAGGACACCACCCTGGGGAACTCCTGCGGAGATGTCCTGGAGCTGAGCGGATTGACCTCCAACAACCACAACCATCTTCCTTTGTGTCATGTATGACTCCAAACACTGCAGAGTTAGCTCCCTGATATCCATTGATTCCAGTTTTGCTCAGGCTCTTTGTTGCCACACTCAGTCAAATGCAGCCTTCATGTCAAGGGCTGTCCCTCTCCACTCTCCTCTGGAATTTAGTTTTGACCATATTTGAACCAAGGCTATAATGATGGTCCTGTCACCCTCGGACCATCTCAGACACAGACTGTCTGAAGGGTAACCCACCCAGACCAATTCCCCACCCTAGATTTAACCCTGACTAATGCACTTAACCTACACATTCCTGAACACTATGGGCAATTTAACATGGCCAATTCACCCTAACCTGCACATCTTTGGATTGTGGGAGGAAACCCACACAGACACAAGGAGAACATGCAAACCCCACACAGACAGTCACCTGAGACTGGAATCGAACCCAGGTCCCTGGCGCAGTGAGGTAGCGGTGCTAACCACTGAGCCACCGTGCCACCCCACATGGGATGGAAGACCAAGCAGGTGTCATTTAATGTCTGGGCAGCAAATCCCTACTGCCTCAGAGAAACTGGATAAACACATTGATATGCAAGTGATGATCAATGGATGACTTTTGCTTTTCCTTCAGTCATTAGGAACAAGGAGTAGCGTGCATCCATTTTGTACCTGTCCATTCCGTCCCATGAGCTTTCTGCCTCACTGCTTCACTACCTGCCAATGCTTCATCCTGATGTGGTTAAGTGACAGCTTTTTGTTTGTGGAGCAAAAACAGAAAATGCTGGAGGAATTCAGTAAATCTGGCAGCATCTGTGGAGAAAACAAAACAGAGTTAATATTTCGAATCCGGCCTGAGTTGTTTGTCAATGTTTACCACTCAGAGTGGGAGGGGGAAGCAGGTCCCAAGTCTAACTCAGCTAGAACAAGAGTTGAACTTGCATTACTCTGAAGCACATACCAGGCAACTGAGTTAACTGGTCTCTATTCTGCACCTTGACTAAAACTGAAGCAAACACTTACAAAAGATGTATCAAAAAAGGGGGAAAAAAGGGTCATCTTTGATTCATCTTGCCTCCTGCCTTTGTCATTTCCTTGAGCAAACCCACCCCACCCCCAAAAAGCATTGGTATTCTTCCAATTCGAAACTCTTCAGCCATGATTTTAAATCACTTCCACCATTATTCTCTCAGCTGGCCCGAGACCTACTCTCTGGAATAGAACATAGAAAAGTACACCACAGAACAGGCCCTTTGGCCCACGATGTTGTGCCGAGATTTAATCCGAATGTAAAATAAAATAACTTAACCTACACACCCCTCAACTCACTGCTGTCCATGTGCATGTCCAGCAGTCGCTTAAATGTCCCCAATGACTCTGCTTCCACCACCACAGCTGGCAACGCATTCCATGCATTCACAACTCTCTGCATAAAGAACCTACCTCTGACGTCTCCTTTATACCTTCCTCCTAATATCTTCAAACTATGACTTCTCGTACCAGTCGATCCTGCCCTGGGGAAAAGTCTCTGGCTGTTGACTCTATCTATTCCTCTCATTATTTTGTACACCTCGATCAGGTCTCCTCTCTTCCTCCTTCTCTCCAGAGAGAAAAGTCCAAGCTTATTTAACCTTTCATCATAAGGCAAGCCCTCCAGTCCAGGCAGCATCCTGGTAAACCTTCTTTGCACCCTCTCCAAAGCCTCTGAATCTTTCCTACAGTAGGGCGACCAGAACTGGACACAATATTCCAAGTGTGGTCTCACCAGGGATTGTAGAGCTGCAGCAAAACCTCATGGCTCTTAAACTCGATCCCTCTGTTAATGAAAGCCAAAACACCATATGCTTTCTTAACAACCCTACCCATTTGGATGGTAACTTTGAGGGATCTGTGTACTTGCACACCCAAATCCCTCTGCTCCTCCACACTGCCAAGAATCCTGTCTTTAATCCTTTATTCAGCATTTGAGTTCGACCTTACAAAATGCATCACTTCGCATTTATCCAGGTTGAACTCCATCTGCCATTTCTCAGCCTAGCTCTGCATCCTGTCTATGTCACACTGCAGCCTGCAGTAGCCCTCTATACTATTGATGACACCTCCAACCTTTGTGTCATCTGCAAATTTACTAGGAGGAGAAAGTGAGGTCTGCAGATGCTGGAGATCAGAGATGGAAATGTGTTGCTGGAAAAGCGCAGCAGGTCAGGCAGCATCTAGGGAACAGGAGAATCGACGTTTCGGGCATTAGCCCTTCTTCAGGAGGAAGGTATAAAGGAGACGTCAGAGGTAGGTTCTTTATGCAGAGAGCTGTGAATGCATGGAATGCGTTGCCAGCTGTGGTGGTGGAAGCAGAGTCATTGGGGACATTTAGGCGACCGCTGGACATGCACATGGACAGCAGTGAGTTGAGGGGTGTGTAGGTTAAGTTATTTTATTTTACATTCGGATTAAATTCCTGAAGAAGGGCTAATGCCCGAAACGTCGATTCTCCTGTTCCCTAGATGCTGCCTGACCTGCTGCGCTTTTCCAGCAACACATTTCCATCTGCAAATTTACTAACCCACCCCTCAAACTCCTCATCCAAGTCATTTATAAAAACTACAAAGAGCAGAAGCCCAAGAACAGAGCCCTGCGGGACCCACTCAACACTGTCCACCAGGCAGAATAATCACTAAATAACCTCACTAAATCTCTATAAACCTATTTTAAGACACACTTTAACACCCATATCTTATGATCAAAAGCTTTTGGTCATCTGGCCTAATGTGGACTCCAATTAGATAGTTATCCTATGAACTGTCTTGGATTTTATTTAAATCATGTTAAAGGTGCTACGTAAATGCAGGATGTTATTGTTCACTAATAAATATAGCATTTCAATGTGTAGCAGATGCCAAGACAAATTAAAACTGTTTGCAATATGAAAATTCCCACAAACAAGGATACAAGTGATTTTTTGATATAATTGATCATCAGTTTACAGTTCACCAATTATAATTTTTACTTACCTCAAGGCAACGATCAAAGTGATGAAAATGGAACGGCCAGTATTTCGTTACCAAACCAACATACTTTACACACCACTGACGGCAATGAAGTACGCTGACGACACAGGAAATATGTCGATCCGAACGTTTTACAACTTACTTTTTAATCATGGAACTTGCTTTAAAATAAGCTTAGGCTGCCTCAGAATTGTAACATGCAGCTGGTTCTGCAGTGGAGCTGTTTCACCAAACTGATTGGGATTATGAAGAATTGGCTTTTCTAAGCGCCAATATGTTATTTGCAATATCCATTGCTTTTCGGTACCTAACCACCAGAAAAGTACTCAAAGCAACAAAATTTGCTTTGCAAACAATCTGAAAATCAAACATATGCAGAGAAGACAAGATAGACAATTATAGATAATGAAAGTAATAAAATAATAAAAATAGACAAGACATTACAATTATGTTCAAGTTGTCCTGGACCATGATCCTTCGGTCATGGATTATGACATTAAACAGTTTTCTGCAAAACCTGAAGGACTTTAATTAACATATGTCGTTTTAATACACATTTTCTAAAACTTACAATTACATTTCTTAGCTATTGTAACAATCCAATTACAGCACTAAACATCCATTGATTCGACTGTTAATTTTCATTTTTTTCCTGTGATTTGTTATCACAGTTGGCTGAACTATTCTACAAGAATTAATTATAAAACTATAACTCAAAGAGAAGAGTTTAGATCCACTAGAGATACACTTCAGTTGCACGGGACTGGAACATTACCTACACTTTCAATTAGCTACAAGCAATAGTAACTCAATTTGTGACTCTTACAAGTACTAGCCTTAACCAACAAGTCCTACAATCTAGACTAAGCATTCCACCAATGGCCAGGTCAGGGTCTTATGTCTGTTCCAACGCAGAGATGAGTACTAAAGCTAATATGTAAATGCTCCCCTATAATCCTATTATTAGCCTCTGAAGCATTGATCAGATCAAGGACACGAGCTTTAAAAAGACAGAAATAGTGGGTGTCTTGAAAGATAGTTCAGCGGGGATTGATTCAGTAGCAGAAACAGTGTCCACGCTCATTAGAAGATATAATCAAACAACCAGCACAAGATCATTGACCAGAAGTGGTTAGTTGTGGAAATACTGGAGTCTGGTAAGGAGAAGTTGGAGGTTTCAGGAGTCAATCAGGAATTGTTACATTGCAGTAGAGGCCATTCAACCCATCGTACCTGCACAGGTTCTGTTACCTGGTGCCAATCTCCAGTCTTTTCCCCATATTTCTGAACACCATTTCTATCCAAATGTTCATCCAACATCCTCTTGAATGCCTCTGCAGGTAATGAGGACAATCAATTACCTGTCAGCTGGGTACACATTAGTATTGACGATAAGGTTCCATTGTACTGTACAATGTCCAGTGATAACAACAGCTTGGGTTCAGTTTCCACACTGAGTGAGATCACGATGAAGGACTCTCATTCTCAACCTCTCCACTCCCCCGAAGTGTGGTGACCCTCAGGTTGAAACGCCACCATCCACCTTCCCTCGAATGAGAGAGCAGCCCTATGGTTTGGTAAGACTAAGGCGACTTTACCTTTACAATACTAAAAGGAAAATAACAACCATTTCTCAATACTCACAGCAATTGAGCTCCCGGAGGAACTGGATGACTAACTCTATCTCCCACCTCATGTTCATAAGCTTCCAGGGAAATAAAATCATTTGAAAATGGAAGAAATTCTAATGATAAGTAGTTGTAACTGCTTGATATATGTTGTATAAGACTTGCCTTTCAAATAAATTCTGAAAACATGTTGTTGTTAGTCATGTTATTTAAACGATAGACTGATCATTTGTAACATTTGACATAAGTGCTTTTTGTGGGACAATGAAATTCTTATGCTTGCGAGATGTGTCTTCTGGCTCATGATTTTTCCAACTCACATACCACAGCACCCCACATCCCCACTATATCCCAACACATAAAAAATCTTATGACCCCTGGAATTTACAGCCGGGGCACTTTACAGACACCATAAATGAAATTCGCGGAACATCCGACAATTATAAGGGTTGGGTTTCATTGCGTGACAAGGACACATTCTGGTACTGCCATTGCTGCCTGGCACAGAGATCCCACTTTAAGGGCATCTGCGGGTATTGAAGACCAGGGCGGCACAGTGGCTCAGTGGTTAGCACTGCTGCCTCACAGCGCCAGGGATCCAGGTTTGATTTCAGCCTCGGGCGACTCTCTGTGTGGACTTTGCAAGTTCTCCCTGTGACTGTGTGGGATTCCTCTGGTTTCTTCCCACAATCCGAAGACGTGCAGGTTGGGTGATTTGGCTATATTAAATTGCCCATTGTATTCAGGGATGTGTAGGTTAGGGGTAAATGTAGAGTAATGGGTCTGGGTGGGTTACTTTTTGGAGGCTCAGTGTGGGCTGAAGGGATTCTATGATTACGATTAGTTACATTTAAAGGACCAATTCTCAGGGTCCTAATATTTCAATCGAGATTTCTAAGGCCAGAGCAGCTTCATTGATTCCTTGGCGAAGCTGAATTGCTAATGGCCAATTCTGTCCAAAGTCATAGAATGATCCAGTCCAGACTGTCAGGAAGATTATTGGGAAGCACTCCCTCATGTACATACCTGCAGCATTGTGAAACTATCTTCCTCAAACAGCTGGCAAGCGTGGGCCAGAGTGGACAGGACAACTCAGACTGATCAGATTTTTCACATAAAAGCAAACTATTGTAGATACTGGTAATCTGAGTTATTGGATTAGATTCCCTACAGTGTGGAAACAGTCCAACAAGCCCTTCGGCCCAACAAGTCCACACCAACCCTCCAGAGAGTAACCCACCAAACCCATTCCCCTACCCTATATATACCACTGACTAATGCACCTAACACACTATGGGTAATTTAGCATGGCCAGTTCTCCTGACCTGCACATCTTTGGATTGTGGGAGGAAACCAGAGCACCCAGAGGAAACCCACACTGATACGGGGAGAATGTGCAAACTCCACACTGACAGTCGCCTGAGGCTGGAATCAAACACGGATCCCTAGCGCTGTGAGGCAGCAGTGTTAACCACTGATCCACCATGCCACCCATAAGTTAAGAACAGAAATTGCTTGAGTGGCCTTGCAGGTCGGGCAGCACCTGAACACAAGGGAACACACCTACCTTTAGATCTTAAGGCACAGGTGCAGATGTGGGTCATTCACCCCATCGAGACAGCTCCGCCATTCAATCAGGTCATTGTTGATCGGACAATACTAACTCCACTTTCTGCCCAGAGGAGCCCAGCAAGTCGGACAGCGACTGTGGGGAGAGAAACAGAGTTCATGTTTTGAGTCAGATATGACCTCCTTCAGCTGTGTGTTTAGGTTCATGCAGGCTTCTGAGGAAGCACAACACTGATTTACCAAACTAATCCTGAGGCTAAAAGGATCCAATGGAAAGATCAATTTCTTCAGAGAAAGGCGCCATCCAGTAAAAGGAATAGAATGACAACAAATGGAGTGGCTCAGAGGTTAGCACTATTGCCTCAGAGTACCAGGGACCCGTGTCTGATTCCAGCCTTAGGCGAGTGTCTGTTTGGAGCTTGCACATTCTCCCCATGTCTGCGTGGGTGTCCTCCCATAATTCAGAGATGTGCAGGTTAGGATGGATTGTCCATGCTAAACTGCCCATAGTGTTCAGGCATATGTGAGTTAGGTGCATTAGTCAGGGCTAAATATAGAGTAATAGGGGAATGGGCCTGGGTGGGATATCCTTCGGAGGGTCAGTGTGGACTTGCTGGGCTGAAGGGCCTGTCTCCACACTTGAGGGACTCTGTGCTTCTAACCAATTCCTGCTCTCTGAGGCATTCTGTACCACAGAGGGCAGTCAAGGCTGGGTTATTAAGTACATTCAATTCAGCTGAGATAGATTTTTTTAATCAACATGGGAATCAAAGATTATGGGGATAAAGCAGAAAGTGGAGTTGAGAATTCTCAGTTCATAGAGTCATAGAGATGTGCACCACAGAAACACAACTCGTCCATGCCAACCAGATATCCCAACCTAATCTAATCCCATTGGCCAGCACTTGGCCCTATCCCTCTAAACCCTCCCTATTCATATACCCAACCAGATGCCTTTTAAATGTTGTAATTGTACCAGCCTCCACCACTTCCCTCTGGTAGCTCATCCCATACACACACCACCCTCTGCATGAAAAAGTTGCCCCTTAGGTCCCTTTTATATCTTTCCTCCTCACCCTAAACGTATACCCGCCATGATCTCATTGAATAATGAAGTAGATTTGATGGGCTGAAAGGCCTACTGCTGCTCCTATGTTTCCTGGTCTAAAGGTGGGCTTGTATTCCCTTGTGCACAGGAGATTAAGAGCTAACATTAAGACGTACCAAGAGAAACAGTATCAAGAATGTGCCTTTCAGCTGTTCTACAGTCCAAAGACGTGCAGATTAGGTGGGTTGGCCATTGGAAATGCAGGGTTACAGGATAGGATAGGTGGGATGCTCTTTGGAGAGTCAGCGTGGACTTGTTGGGTTGAATGGCCTGTTTCCACATTGTAGGGAATTTATAAACAATAAATAATTGGTTAAATAGAACCGGTGTCGCGAAAAGGGGACATGAAGTTGAAGTTTTTTGTCTTTCACCCATCAGGACAAAATACAAGAAACAAGCTTGACAACAGATGCTCAAATTAAAAACAAAATACTTCAGATGACGGAAATCCAAATTAAAGAGAGAGAAAATGCTGGCAGTATGTCTCGAGAGAAACAGTTGGTCTTGTGTCTAGTATAACTTTTCTTCAGAACTGAAAGGAGCTGGAAAATGCTGGTGATTTGGCATCTAGTTTCCATCTCTATCCCTTCTTTACTATTCATTAGCACTCCTTTTGCGTTTTGCTCTGTACACCCTCACCATCTGTTCCACTCATTTCCTCCCCTCAATCAGTTTAACAGACACTAACTGTCCATCACTCCGAGTGCTGTAAACCAGGCTACAGGGCAACAAAAGGACTCTCTCACCCTGACTGCTGGAATCAAATGCAGTCGGAAGGAATTAAAACTCAACCAATCTGCAAAATGAAGGATTATGAAACCTTCTTTGCCAACAGTAACCTCCATTAGAACAAACTTTAATGATTAATTCTTTGTCAACAACACAGAGGCAAATCTATCTGTCTGTGCTCTTTGAGCGTTTAGAACTTTGAACTTGTTTCATTTGTAATTTTTGTGTAGGTAGAAGGCTAATGCTTCTCACTTTTAATAATTAAAAATTTTCCCTCTTGGTTGGGAAGAAAGCTGGTTAAATTTACTCCCTTTTAAAGCGCAAGTTCATTTCGGTCTGGGAAAAAGATATCCACAAGGCAAAGAGAACTTACTAACTTCAATTTATGATCAGAGTGGTGCTGGTAAAGCACAGCAGCTCAGGCAGCATCCGAGGAGCAGGAAAATCGACGTTTCGGGCAAAAGCCCTTCATCAGCCCTACCTGTCCGTCTTCCTTCCCACCTATCCACTCCACCCTCCCCTCTGACCTATCAGCATTACCCCACCTCCATCCACCTATTGCGCTCTCAGCTACCTTCCCCCCCCCAGTCCCAGCCCCCTCCTATTTATCTCTCCATCCCCTCGTCACACAAGCCTCATTCTTGATGAAGGGCTCTTGCCTGTAATGTTGATTCTCCTGCTCCTTGGATGCTGCCTGACCTGCTGTGTTTTTCTAGCACCCCACTCTAGAATTATATATGGTCAAGATTAGGAGAGTAAGTGGCAAATTAAGTCAAGCATAAAGTCCTCAGAGGTCTTGGCCGGGTGGATGCAGAGAGGATGTTTCCTCCTGTGAATGAACCTCGGACGAGGGGTCAAAATAAGGCATTGCCCATTGAAGGCAGAAATAAGGGGAACACTTTCTCACAAGGTTTGCAAACACTTCCTCGAAAGGCATTGGAGATGTCAGTGTTGGACTGGGTTGGACAAGGTCAAAAATCACATGACACCAGGTTATAGTCCAACTTTTTTATTTGAAAACGCTAGCTTTCGGAGCGCTGCTCCTTCATGAGCTCACAAGCACCAGATGAAGGAGCAGAGCTCCAAACAATGCACAGACACCTGGTGTCGTCTGACATTTGTAACAAAGGCATTGGAAGCAAAGTCCTTGAATATTTTTAAGGCAAAGGAAGAGAGACTCTTGATCAGCAAAGGGTGTGAAAGGCTGTTGGCATTAGGCAGGGACATCAATGCAATCAGATTAGCCATGAGCTGATTGAACGTCAATGGATCAGCGGCTCAGTGGTTTACACTGCTGCCTCACGGCGTCAGTGACCTGGGCTCAATCCCAGCCTTGGGTGACTGTCTGTGTGGAGTTTGCAAATTCTTCCTGTGTCTGTGTGGGTTTCCACACAGGTTAGGTGGATTGGCTGTGCTAAATTGCCCACAGTAGTCATGGGAAATGCCAGGGGGATAGAGTAGGTGGGATTCTCTTCAGAGAGTTGTGTGGATTTGATTGGCCTAATAGCCTCCTTCCACGTTGTAGGGATTCTACCATGTCCATCTGAGGCAGAAATACACACTTGACTGACCAAATGAAAATGTGGAGTCTTTTTGTTTAATATTCAGTTCAAGATAAATCAAATTGCATTTGGTAGGTTCTGGTTAAAAATTACATTCGACAGACAACATCACACTTATAATTGCTTAAGTTATTCAACAAAAACAAAAGAGGTACAAAAACTAATGAAAACTCCGAACACGCACAGCCCCTACGTGTGTCCGAGGGAAGCTGTTGCTAGGGATTACAGTAAGCAGATCTATTCTGACCAGAGTTTAGTTCTCTGTTGCTGATGGTCAGACTGCGTTCAATTAAAAGGTAATGTGCTGTTATCCTGCGCAATAATTTAAAATTGCTGCCTTTGTATTAGTCCTTGCGTATGCATTTATATTATCTAATAATTTCTACAAATATGCTAAAAATCACATTTGTTGAAAAAAATTACATTGGTGCATATAATAGGAAGTAAATAGTGTGCCTGCTTTTTGGTGAAACTCTGAATAAGCACCATCTTATCTGTAATTAAAAATGTGCACTCATCCTTGTTCAAATTAAGGCAATGTTTCTTTTGAAAATGCAGGCGTTTGCAACGTTACTCATTTCTGTTTTATCTTAATTGCCATCCAAATTTCCATATTCTCATAAACTATTTTCAACACTGCGATCTCTGTTGCAACAAATCCAAACTAGAAATAGCTTTCAGCTATTAAAACAGAGTGCAAAATAACTGGGTCACCCGAAATTGAGCACCATTTAGCCTTGAGAAATTGTCACGTTTCCAGTCCAGCTGTGTCCACCAATTGCTTAATTTGCTCCGTAGAAACTAGTGGAAATATATTGTGACAGTTTTAATGCATGCAAGAGTTGCAATGCATTGAGCAGTCGTGCAAATCAGTATGACCATTTCCCTGTCACTTGTCCGGTGCAGAGGAGAAAACATGAACACTTCAGCCCTGTGCTGTTACTGATTGCAGGCATTATACATCAACAGCTACAAACTATAAGCAATTTTCAGGGTTCTTGTGGTACAGTGGCAACACACATAGCTCTAGGCCAGGAGACCCAGGTTCAAGTCTCACCTGCTCCAGAGCTCCAATAACACACGGGTTGGTTAGAAAATATCCAGCGAGCTACAGGGCTCTTGTGACAAAGTGGTACTGCCCCTTCCTGGAGACCCAGGTTCAAGTTGCACTTGCTCCAAAGGTGTACAATAAAAGGTTTTAACAGGGTGACTGGAAAATATCTGTCAGCAATTTATGTTGACAGACTGTACAAGGTGGGATTGTGCTCCTTGGGAGCAGAAAAATGGTTGAGGGTGGATTTATTAAAAACATTTAATATTATGTTGGCTTTGAATAAATTAGGTAGGGAGAAATTGTTTCCAGTGGTGATTAAAAGAACAGACATGAAATAACTAGCAAAAGATAAAGGGGGATAGGTGAGGTGAAATCTTTTTTACTCAGCGGGTTATGATCTGGAATGCAGTGTCTAACAAAAGATTCCACAGTAACTTTCAAAAAGGCAATTGGAATAATATTTAGAAAATAAAATAGTTCCAAGGCAATAGTGCCAAAGAGTGGAGAAACAGGACTAATTGACAACTTTGTCAAGGTTCCTCATGGCAGACTGGTACAAAAGATGAAGTCACATGGTATCAGGAGTGAGTTGGTAATTTGGATACAGAGCTGGCTTAGTCATAGGAGACAGAGGGTAACGGTGGAGGAATGCATCTTCAGAATGGAGGACTGTGACTATTGGTATTCCACAGGGATCAGTGCTGGGACCCCTGCTGCTAATGGTCTACATCAATGATTCGGAGGAAAGTGGGGCTGGTATAATTAGTAAATTCGCGGACAATACAAAGATTGGTGGAGTTGCTGATAGTGAGGAGGACTGTCAGATAGCACTGCAAGAGATAGATCAGTTGGGGGCATGGGCAGAAAAATAGCAAATGGAACTTAATCTGGACAAATGTGTTCGGGAGACTGTGTTTAGGGAGGTGAAATTGGAGCTGGATGTACTCAGGATCATCCGAGATGCTGAGCGCGTCATAGATAAGAGTTTTAGTGAGATGAAATAGCTGAAGAGTCATTCAGTGAGGCTTTGTGGATAGAGCTAAGAAATAAGGGGATAGTGATATTATTGAGGTTGTACTATAGGCCCCCAAATAGTCAACGGGAATTCAAAGAACAAATATGTAGGGAGATTGGGGAGACTTGCAGGAGCAATAGGATTGTCATAGTCTCCTAACATAGACTGGGTCTGCCAAACTGTTGAGGGCTTAGATGGAGTGGAATTTGTTAAGTGCACTCAGGAAAGTGCCCTCAAGCAGTATATAGAGGGTCCCACTTGGGAAGGGGCAAAACCCGACCTACTCTTGGGAAATAGGGTGGGACAGGTGACAGCGGGGGAGCACTAGTGACCATAACTCTGTCAATTTATAAATAGTTATGGAGAGGGACAAAATTAGTCTACACGTTCAAGTTCTAAATTGGGGCAAGACAAATTTTGATGGAATTAGACAGGAGCGTGCGGGGGTTGATTGGAGTATTTGGTTTACAGGCAAAGGAGCCTCTGGCAAGTAGGAGGCCTTTATAAGTGAGATAGCGAGAATTCAAGGTCTACGCGTTCCTGTGAGGGTGAAAGGCAAGGTTGGCAGGAATAGGGAACGCTGGATGACAAGAAAAAAGGAGGTATGGCTCAGATTTAGGCAGCTGGGATCAAGGGAATCCCTGGAGGTATACAGGGGATACAGGAGTTTACTGAAGAAGGAAATCAGGAGGGCGAAAAGGGGGCACGAAATAGCCTTGGCTGAGTAAAAGAGGGTGAATCCAAAGAGATTCTTTAAGTATAGTAAAGGAAAAAAAATAACTATAGAGACAATAGGGCCCCTCAAGGGCTAAAGTGGACATGTATGTATTGAACCTAAGGAGATGGGCAAGATTCTCAATGAATATTTCTCCTCTGTGTTCACTGCGGAGAAAGACATAAAGACTTAGGAACTTGGGGAAGTTAGTGGTGATATCTTGGGAACAGTCTATATCACAGTAGAGGTGCTGTTGGGTGTATTAGAATGTATGAAGGCGGATAAATCTCCTGGTCCTGACCAAATATACTCAAGAACACTGCAAAGAGGCTCGAGAAGAAATTATGGGGGCCCTGGCTTATATTTTTGCATCATCGTTAGCCATGGGTGAGGTCCCGGAAGATTGGAGGGTAGCAAGTGTTGTGCCCTTATTCAAGAAGGACTACAAAGAAAAACCTGGGAACTGTAGACCAGTAAACTTAACATCTGTGGGAGGTAAGTTCATTGAGAAGATTCTGAGGGATAAGATATACATGCATTTGGAAAGACAGGGTTTAATTAGGAGTAGTCAGCATGGCTTTGTTAGTGAGAGATCATGGCTCAGACATTGGTGAGAGTTCTTTGATGAAGTGACCAGGAAGGTTGACGAGGGCAGGGCGGTAGTCTATATGGATTTCAGTAAGGCCTTTAATATGGTTTCACATGGTAGGCTGCTCTGGAAAGTTAGCATCCAGGGGGAGCTGGCAAACTGGATTCAAAATTGGCTTGATGGTAGGAAGCAGAGGGTAATAGTGGAAGGATGCTTGTCAAACTGGAGGCCTGTGACTAGTGGAGTGCCTCATGAGTTGGTGCTGGGCCCATTATTATTTATTATCTATATCAATGATTTGGATAAGAATGTACAAGGCATGATTAGTAGGTTTGCAGATGACAATAAATAGGCAGTATCATGGATAGTGAGGAAGGTTATCAGAAATTGCAGAGGGACCTTGATCAGCTGGGGAAGTGGGCTGAGAAATGGCAAATGGAGTTTAATATAGATAAGAGTGAGGTCTTGCATTTTGTAAAGTCAAATCAAGGTAGGAGTTTCATGGTGAATGGTAGGGCCTTAACGAGTGGAGTGGAACAGAGGGATCTTGATATTCAGGTGCATGGTTCTCTGAAAGTGGAGTCACAGGTAGACAGGGGAGTGAGGAAGGCTCTTGGCCCACTGGCCTTCATCAGTCAGGGCATTGAGTATAGAAGTTGGGAAGTTATGTTGCAGTTCTACAAGACGTTGGGGAGGCTGCACTTGGAATATTGTGTTCAGTTTTGGTCACCTTGCTATTGGAAGGATGCTATTAAACTGGAAAGAGTGCAGGAGAAATTTACAAGGCTGTTGCCAGGACTGAGTTATAGGGAGAGGTTGGTCAAACTAGGACATTTTCCTTTAGCGTGTAGGAAACTGAGGGGGGATCTTATAGAAGTGTATAAGATCACAAGAGGCCTGGAGAGGGTGAATGCACTCAGTCTTTTTGCCAGGTTTGGGGAATCAAGGACTAGAGGGAATCAGTTTAAGGTTAGAGAGGAAAGAATAAAAGGGAACCTGAGGGGCAACTTTTTTACATAGAGGGTGGTACACATATGGAATGAGCTGTCAGCGGAAGTGGTTCAGGCCGGTACATTAACAGCATTTAAAAGGCAGTTAGACAAATACATGGATAGGAAATGTTTAGAAGGATATGGGCCAAGTGCAGGGAAATGGGGTTAGCGTGGATGGATATTTTGGTCGGCATGGACCAGTTTGGGCCAAAGGGCCTGTCTCGGTGCTGTGGGACTCTTTGACTCTAAATGTGAGGTGATGCATTTTGCAAGGTCATTTACACATGGAAATTATACAGTGAATGGCAGAACCCTTCGGAGTATTGATATGCAGAGGGATCTGGGTGTGCAGGTCCACAGATCACTGAAGGTTGCAGCGCAGGTAGATAAGGGAGTAAACAAGGCCTGCTTGCCTTCATTGGAAAGGACATTGAGTATAAGGACAGGCTCATTATGCTGCATCTTTATAGAACCTTAGTTAGACCACACTTGGAATGTTACCTACTGTTCTGGTTTCCAGATTAGCAGAGGGATATGGATGCTTTGGAACGGTTACAGAATAGGTTTACCAGGATGTTGCCTGGCATGGGGGAATTTTAGCTATGAAGAAAGGTTGGATAGACTGGGTTTGTTATTACTGGAACTAAGGAGGTTGAGGGGCAGCCTGATAGACGTTTATAAGATTGTGAATGGCATGGACAGAGTGGGAAATATGAGGCGTTTTCCCAGGGTGAAGAGGGCAATTACTCAAGTTCAAGGTTCAAGGGGCAGGGGGTAGTTTAAAAGAGATGTGCGAGGCAGGTTTTTCACACAAAGGGTGGTAAGTGCCTGGAACACGCTGCCAGAGGAGGTGGTGGAAGCAGAGACTATAGCAGTGTTCAAGAAGCGCCTGGACAAATACAGGAATGGGAAGGGGAATAGAGGGATATGGATCCTGTAAGGGAAGACAGTTTTAGTATGGAAGGGCAGAATGTGTTGGTGCAGGCCTAGAGGGCCGAAGAGCCTGCTCCTCTTGGTGTATTATTCTTTGATCTTTGTCAGTGAACTATCACAAGCATGATGGGCTGAATGAAAACAGAAAGTGCTGGAGAAATTCAGCAGGTCTGGCAGCATGCGTGGAGAGAGAAACAGAGTTCATGTTTCGAGTTCAGTCTGATTCTTTTTTAGAACCGAACTGCACAACCTTCTTCTGTGTTCTAACATCAAAGGATTACCTGCTTCAAACAAAAGAGTGTCGGTGTATGGTTTCCAAGATGTATATAAGTACAGTAGCGCCTCGACATACGAACGACCCCATTCACGAACAAATTGGTTTACCAACAGGATTGTATGTAAAATTTTGCTTCAACATACATATGAAATTCAAGGTACGAACAAAGGTACAAACGCAATAAGCCCGTGTGCGACCACGTGGTTTCATTGTTCTGCTTTGCTACGCACTTGTTGAACACAAAAGCTCTCGGGCCCCGCGTGATCTTATTCAGTTCGTCTTTGGCGCGTGCGCTGTGAACAGTGTTCGTTGCTACATCCAAGCATTCTTACACTATCCGAACGATGGGAAAAATTGATTCAGTTCACAAACTTTTCGGTTCGCGAACCGGGTCCCGGAACGGATTAAGTTCGTAAGTCGAGGCGCTACTGTACATCCTCCGAAAATAACCCCATGTCAGAGCCTGAGGTTGGGTAATAGCATGTGACTGAAGAGAATTTCCAAAAGGGAAAGATCTATAATTTAGGCAAATAACCTAATTACCTGTAAATCAAGCATTATGCTCAGGTACACGGGAATTCTTTAAGTTGACTTAGACATGCATTTAATTACAGTACATATGTGCTTCCAGATAGGCATGAGCTTCCAGGGAAGCAACCTTTTGATTCTAAAATTATGTCATTGCCTCGCCCCTTCCTGTTTCTGTAATCGTCTCTGACTCTCCAACCCTTTGCAATTCTGACCTTTTAAAATTTTCTAAGTTTCATGATTTCACTATCAGCCACCCTGCCTTCTGCTGTCAGGGTCCCGAGCATTAGAATTCCACCCCGAAACAGCTCCAGCTTGCTTTTGCTCTTAAGACATGCACTTTAAAATCGAACACTTTAACTATGCTTTTGGTCATCGACCAGAATATTTCCTTATGCAGGAGAAAGTGAGGTCTGCAGATGCTGGAGATCAGAGCTGAAAATGTGTTGCTGGAAAAGCGCAGCAGGTCAGGCAGCATCCAGGGAGGGCTTATGCCCGAAACGTCGATTCTCCTGTTCCCTGGCTATTTCCTTATGCAGCTTGGTGTCAAAATATGCTTTATATTATTTCGTTAGATGTTTATATACTTAAAGGTGCAACATAAATGCAGGACGTTGTCATGTGGATCACCCAGGCTTAAGGTCAGTGAAGAGACAGATGGATACATTCATAGAGGGACTGTATCTGTTCTTTTTTAGCTTCTTATCACCATGGAAAACAAAACAGCTCAGTTGTCTGGTTTATGATGCAAAATAATGTCAACAATGTGGGTTCAATTCTCTCACTGGCTGAGGTTACCATGAAGGACTTTGCTTCTCAACCCCTCCCCTCACCTGAGGCGCAGTGACCCTCAGATTAAACTATCACTAGTTGTCTCTCTCTAATGGAATGTGGCAACTTGCCCTTTTAACTTATTACTATGCAATCTATCCCTGGCATGGCAGCTATAGTATGTTATAGACCAGGCTAGAGCCCCTCAAAACATTTCAAGACAGTAGCCCAGACCCTAACTCTGCGAGTTGTTTTAAGCAGGTATAACACAAATATCCCAGGAGTAATGCAGTTGGTCAAACTATTTAGTTTTAAACAAAACACAATTTATTTACGAGATTACTGAATGAAGCACAAACAAAAGAGAATAGGATATGGGATAACTTAACCTTTCCAACAACCCAACAGATTATCCCAACTTAATGATGCCATTCCCGATATTCACAACAATCCCCATAAACACCCCTTGGCACAAAAGGTAAAATCAAACACAGTGCCTTACAGGAGAGAGAGAGATGGCAGAGAGATTCAGCGTGGAACACTTTCTTCCATGTAGCTGCTCCTTAGAGCAGCAGCCTCAAAACTGACTGCCTGCTTTCAGTCTACAGCCAGACTGTTAACCCAAACCAAACCAGAGAAAAGCTGAGCTGGGAGAACTGGGCACTCCCCTTTCATTGTGCAAGTGTTTTTCTTTTAACTTGAAAGCCTTTTTTACTGAGGCAGTATCTGTTGGCTATACTCAAATTGGCCCTAAAACCCTTCAAACCCAGACTTTTCAGAATCACTGCTTCATGACCTCTCTGAAAACAAAAGCCCAAGGAACAGTAAACCTTGTTAAAGAAGTAGCATCATCACAAGTAACCAGTCTGAGAGCTTTTTTTTAGAAAAGTTAAATAAATCACCATAACCAATTATTAAGCTTGCAAATGGATTTGTGAAGAGCCCTGTATTTCTCAGGACCAAATGCAAGTTTTTCTGTTTAACACACAAATCTATGTACAGATTGTTTAGTTCAGAATCAAAAGGCAGAATCTTACACACCCTGTTATCTTTTTCTGTGTTTGAAATAGTCCACAACAGGAAAACCCACCATGTCTCCAAGAACTGTTGTAATCACAGGCTGTTCCTCAGGTATTGGCCTGGCACTGGCAGTCAAACTAGCAAAAGATCAGTTGAAACGATTCAAAGGTAAGACAGCTTCTGCTGTGTTCTAACCAAGAGTTAATATTGAAGCAAGATCTTTAGGTTATGTTGTGAAAATGTACATAAAAATGTACATTAAAAATTCCAGCACAGAAAGACATCATTGTGACCACCATGTCTGTACCAGGAGATGGGCGTTCCAGTTTAGTTGTATTTTCTAGCTCTTTCTATGTCCATACTCCTTGACTGACAGTTCCATTACCTCCAGGCAGGGGGGTTAACAAGGTAGGACGATACTGCACAGGAACAGGCCCTTCAGCCCACTATGTTGTGCCAAACATGACACCAAATTAAACTAATCCCTTCCACCTATCCTTGGTCCACATCCCTCCATTCCTTGCATATTCATGTGCTTAGCTAAAAGTCCCTGAAACGCTCCTACCATATCTGCCTCCACCTGACAGCACATTCCAGACTCCTAAAAATTCTTGGCAGAAGTGGATACTGCAGATGCTGGAAATTAGAGTCAAGATTAGAGGGCGCTGGAAAAGCACAGCAGGTCAGGGCAGCATCCGAGGAGCAGGAAAATCGGTGTTTTGGGCAAAAGCCCTTCATCAGCCCTCCTAAAAAAACTTGCCCCTCACATCTCCTTTGAACTTTCACCCCCTCACCTTAAATGCATGCCTGCCAGTATTAGACATTTCAACTCCGGGAAAAAGATCTTGACCATCAACCCTATCTATGCACCTCATAATTTTATAGATTTCCATCAAGTCACCTCTCAGCCTTCACCACTCCAGAGTAAACAACCCAAATTCTTCTAGTCTCTCCTTATT
Source organism: Chiloscyllium plagiosum (assembly GCF_004010195.1). NCBI lineage: Eukaryota > Metazoa > Chordata > Chondrichthyes > Orectolobiformes > Hemiscylliidae > Chiloscyllium > Chiloscyllium plagiosum. The sequence goes on along the minus strand of NC_057717.1, from coordinate 101,942,132 downwards.
GTCCTACCCTCTAATCCAGGCAGCATCCTGGTAAACCTCTTCTGCGCCCTCTCCAAAGCCTCCACATCCTTCCTGTAATGTGGCAACTAGAATTGAATGCAATACTGTCAGTGCTGTGTAACCAAAATCTTATAAAGCTGCAACATGGCATCCTGACTCTTGTATTTAATTCCCCGACCAATAAAGGCAAGCCTTCTTTACCACCCTATCTACTTGAGTGGCCACATTGCAGGGAGCTATGGACTTGAACCCCCAGATCTCTCTGTACATCAATGCTGTTCATGGTCCTCCCACAAAGTGAAACAAAATTTGAAGGGAGATCTCTTGACCCAGTTGGATTGCAGTTCTGAAACTCTCAGTCTGAAAGTGTGATAGAGACAGGAACCCCCACAACTTCTAAAAAGAAAAGGAGGCCACCCCTGGGTTCTGAACGGGTGCAGATTTACTCGCAAGGTCAGGACACAGTGCAGGATAATGTAAAGCAGCCATTCGGAAAAGCCCCTATGTCTGACTTTTAAAACTGCAACCTATATGAGATCGCATGCATTAGTACGTGTTCGTAAGTCAGATGTTTGTAAATCAGGTTCCTCCCATACATGGACATGCATTCAAAATGGAATAATTTATAAAACAATGGAAGAAGAGCTGAACATGAGATTATGCTGAATAGCAATTTGTCAGTCAGCATGGACACAATGGGCTGAATGGCCTCATTGAACTATACATTTTTAAGATACTACGATTTGCCCTTACCGACGATCAGTTAAAACCGGTGTTAATGCAGAACTTGCTTTTAGAGCTCTGGTGCACATTACTATTAGTAAGAGTGTCAGTCCTTCATTACTGACATTTAACTTGCCTTCACACAGTAAAACATCAAAAGCTGTTTGACAATTTGGGTGAAAGAACCAAGTTGGGATTTGGAGTCGGGGGGAGTTTGGATGATCAAGGAGATAAGTTTTATAAAAGGGACGACTGAAGATTGGGAGAGATGTAATAATGTAAATGAAATTGTTGTTCAATCCTGGATGTAACTGCCTATATCTCACTAAACATGGGAAATATAAGCAGGAGTAAACCCAATGTCCCATTCCAATGTTTGACATGATCATCACTGATCCTCTACCTCAAAAGTCCTACTCCCCCCAACCCCTGCCACCATACCTCTTGACACCCATAGATTCTAAAAATCTCTCTCTTGAAATATACTCAACTACTTAATGGAGTTCAATCTGGATAAATGCAAAATATTGCATTTTGGTACAATAAGCAATGGTAGGGGCTTGGGTAATGTTGTAGAACAGAAGGACCTGGGGGTGCACGTACATAATTCTTTAAAGTTTCCATCACATGTAGCGAGGATAGCTAAAAAGGCATTTGGCAGACTTGCCTTCATTGCTCAGTCCTTTGAGTACAGGAGTTTGGATCTTATATTGAGGTTGTACAGGACATTGGTGAGGCCTGTTCTGGAGTACTGTCCAGTTCTGGTCACTCTGTTATAGGAAGGATATTATCAAGCTGGAGAGACTTTAAAAGGGATTTGACACGATGTTGCTGGGTATGAAAAGCTTGAGTTATAAAGAAAGCTGGATAGGCTGGGGGATATTTTTCACTGAATCGTAGAAGGTTGAGAGGTGGCCTGATAGGAGTTTATAAGTAATGAGAGGTACAGATAGGGCTAATGGTAGTTGTCTTTTCCCCAAGATGGGGAATTTCAAGACTAGGGGCCACATTTTTAAGATGAGAGGAGAGACATTTAAAAAAGACGAGGTAAACGTTTTACACAAAGGGTGTGTGGAATGACCTTCCTGAGGAAGTGGTGGATGTAGGGACAGTTACAACGTTTAAAAGACATTTGGATGAATACGTAAATAGGAAAGGTTTGGAGGGATATGGGCCTGGAGCAGGTAGGTGGGACTCATTTAGTTTGGGATTATATTCGATGTAGACTGGTTGCACCGCAGGGTCTGTTTCGGTACTGTATGATTTAATGACTTGGCCTCCACAGCCTTCTGTGGCAGAGAATTCCACGGGTTCAACACCTGACTGAAACAATTTATCCCAATTATCTCAATCGGAAATGGCTTACTGTGTGTTGTTCCTGCACAGAATTCTGAGTTGCCCACATGCTATATTTAAAGCAAAGCAAAGCAAAGGTTATATGCACCGAGTGTCAGAATCATAGAGTTGTACAGCACAGAAACAGACCCTTCAGTCCAACTCATCCATGCTGACAAGATATGCTAAATTAATCTAGTCTCATTTGCCAGTGTTTGGCCCATATCCCTCTAAACCCTTACTATTCATATACCCAACCAGATGCCTTTTAAATATAGTAATTGTACCAGCCTCCACCACTTCCTCCAGCAGCTCAATCCATACACGCATCACCCTCTGCATGAGAAATGTTGCCCTTAAGATCCCTTTTAAATCTTTCCCCTTTCACCTTAAACCTATGCCCTCTAGTTTTAGACTATTCACCCTATCCATGCCCCTCATGATTTTACAAACCTCTATAAGGTCACCCCTCAGCCTCCTGACGCTCCAGGGAAAATAGCCCCAGCCTGTTCAGCCTTTCTCTATAGCTCAAATCCTCCAACCCTGCCAACATCCTTGTAAATCTTTTCTGAACCCTTTCAAGTTTCACAGCATCCTTCCCATAGAAGGAAGGTCAAAATTGCACGGAGTTTAATTTCAATAATAGTGAAGTGCTACACTTTGGAAAGGCAAATCAGGGTGGGACTTAATGCTAACGTCCCAGGGAGTGTTGCTGAACAAAGAGACCTTGGAGTGGAGGTTCATAGCTCCTTGAAAGTGGAGTCACAGGTAGATAGAATAGTGAAGAAGGTGTTTGGTATGCTTTCCTTTATTGGCCAGAGTATTGAGTACAGGAGCTGGGAGGTCATGTTGCAGCTGTACAGGACATTGGTTAGGCCACTGTTGGAATATTGCGTGCAATTCTGGTCTCCCAGCTATAAGAAGGATATTCTGAGGAAGGGTAATTGGACCCAAACCTTTAACTTTGACTTCTCTTCCCAGATGCTGCCAGACTTGCTGAGCTTTTTCCAGCAATCTCTGTTTTTGTTTCTGATTTACAGCATCCATTTTTATTTACCCAGAACATTACCTGCCTCTTCAGATTAATAATATCGCGATAATACCACTGGGCCATCACTTCCCACATGATGCTTTGAAGGCGGGGTGTTGAACTGAATTTCTGACTGTTTGCCTCAGGTGGTTGGAAAACATCTTATGACACTCTTTTAAAGACCATAACATCGCCTTGACCAATATTTATCTGTCAATTGACAACAGTCAAGCAGATTATCTGGTGTTATTCCATTACTGTTTGTGGGAGCTTGCTGTGCATGAATTGACTGTCCTGTTTCCACAATAGTGACTGTACCTCAAAAAGGATTTCATTGGTGACAAGGCACTTTGGAATATTCTGAGGTTACTAAAGGTGAGATAGAAAAATGAGCCTTTAATAAGCAAAGCTGGTTTGATGGACTGACTACATTTGTGTTCAGTTACTAAGAAAGATGATCACAGAGAAAAGTACACACATTTGAGAAATAAGCTGGAATGGTAACATGGATTAAACTGATATTCAGCTAAGGTGAGACAAAACAGTTCAGAGGAATTCAGAACAGTTCACAGTATAGCTCATGCTGCAACTATACAAAACACTAGTGCGGCCACACTTGGAATATTTTGTACAATCTGGTCGCCCCATTACAGGAAATATGTGGAAGCATTGGAAAAGGTGCAGAGGAGACTTTCCAGGATGTTGCCTGGTCTGAAGGGAAGGTCTTACGAGGAAAGAGTGAGAGACTTGGGTCTGTTCTCATTGGAAAAAAGAAGGCTAAGGGGGGATTTGATAGAGACATATAAGATGATCAGACGATTAGATAGGGTAGACAGTGAAATGCTTTTTCCTAGGATGCTGAGGGGGCATAGCTACAATTTGAGGGGTGGTAGCTTTAAGACAGATATCAGAGGCAGGTTTGTTACTCAGAGAGTGGTAAGGGCATGGAATGCTCTGCCTGCCAATGTTGTTAACACAGCCACATTAGGGAGATTTAAACAATCCTTGGATGATGATGGGATAGTATAGGGGGATGGACTTAGATTAGTTCACAGATTGGCGCAACATCGAGGGCCAAAGGGCCTGTTCTGCACTGTATTGTTCTGTGTTCTATGTTCTATAACTTCATCTAAACCTTATCTTGTGAATGGATATGACTTGAACTCCCTCTATGTGCTTTACAACATGGATTCTACTGTTAAATTGCATTGGTGACTATTATTGCACTATTAAACTGGGTCAACTGATCACTTTTTAAGCTCAATACTCATTCCAACTCTGTATTGATATAAAATGAAAACAATATAAACCATTATTTATGTTTAGAATATGAAATATGTTCTGTGTATACCAAGTGGCTCTATGTTACATCAAAAAGAATCGCCACAAATAAGATGCCACAGTTTAACTTTATTTTGTTGGAGTTATTGCAACAATGCGAGATTTAGGCAAGAAGAAACAACTGGAAGACGCGGCACGCGAGACATTGGACAACATGCTGGAAATTAAAGAACTTGATGTTTGCAGTGAAGATTCCATCTGCAAATGTGTGAACAGTATTCCAGGACAAAAAGTGGACATTTTGGGTGAGGTTTATAAAACAAAAAGAAAGAAACACAAGATGAATTCATTTTTAAAGTTTCCTCATTGAAATAATAAAAAAAGCAATTGAATAGAATCAAGTCACCCTTGAACATAATTAGCTGTATCCTAACTTCAATCCTGGAAATCAGTTTAGCTCAGTTGCTGGTTTAAAAGCAGTGTGATGCCAACAGCGTGGGTTCGATTCCCATCACTGGTTTGAGGTTACAATGAAGGACAGTCCTTCTCAATCTCTCTTCCCTTGCCTGAAGTCTGGTGGCACTCAAGGTTAAATCACCACCAGTTGCTTCTCTCTCTAATGAGAGAGCAGCCCCTATGGTCTGGTAAGACAATGGTGACATAATACAACTCCAACCCTAGTTCTAAACCTAAAGCCCCAGCTTCATGGTAAAGCTAACTATAACTACATCCGAACCTCAAGCAATTCAGACTAATTTGAAACCCACCTCTAGCTCTTAACCCAGCCAAACCCTAATTTGACTTCAAATTCTTGAACACAATTCTATTCTACAGATTACTCTCAGAGTGGGAACAAAGCAAATTAGGACACAGAATTCGCTGCAGCAAGTATATTGCTTCAATTCCACTGCTGTGGAAGGCAGCGGAGGCCAGCTACTTTTCCATAGGGTTTTTTTTCAGAAAGAACCACAGCATAATACAACATAGGAGGATGGTGCCTCTACAGGTTCAATCAAAAAGCTATCTAATTATTCCCACTGACCTGATCTTTGTCTCATAGCTCTGTTAAAGTTTCCTAAACACATCATAACCAGGGCTATGGGCTGCATGGTGGCTCAGTGGTTAGCACTGCTGCCTCACGGCACCAGAGACCCAGGTTTGATTCCAGCCTCGGGTGACTGTCTGTACGGAATCTGCCTGAGTTTCCTCTGGGTGCTCCGGTTTCCTCCCGCAGTCCAAGAATGCGCAGGTTAGATAGATTAGCCATGCTAAAATTGCCCTGTCGTGTCTAGGTGCGGTGAATTCGCTATGGTAAAAATACAGGGTTGCAGGGATAGATTGGGGGTACTGCATCAGGGTGGGATGCTTTTGGAGGATTGGCGCAGATGCGATGGGCTGAATGGCTGCTTTCCACACTGCAGGGTTTCCATGGTAGCGTTAGTTCACCTCCATTCACAGGTAACTAGGAAGAACAAGTTCACATAGGTAGTTAGCATTATGAAAACTTGATTTTTTTTGAGTCTTCTAAGTCTTAATCAGTTCCACACTTTTGGGGGATAACATTTTACATTTGTTTCTGGTTCATGATAACATCTATTTGAGCAAAATCATTAAATTGCACTTGATTGTTCTCTTTGTTTTAGTGAGTAATGCTGGAATGGGACTCATCGGACCAGTTGAGTGCCAAAGCTTAGACACCATGAAAATGGTGTTTGACACAAACTTCTTTGGTCTGACTCGTTTGGTGAAGGAGATTTTACCTGACATGAAAAGAAGGCAGAAGGGCCACATTGTCGTCATGAGTAGCGTTATGGGAATCCACGGTAGGTTGAAGATTTTGATGTCCCATCAGCTCAGTGACATTTAATGTGTCTGCAGTATGGAACGCATAACATTTTATTGTCAAACTTAAACTTCGGTTTCATTTGGCTGGGAATAACATCATTTGTTCTTCATATTTCCAGGTCTTCTCTTCAACGATGTCTATTCAGCATCAAAATTTGCTGTGGAGGGTTTCTGTGAAAGTTTGGCAATTCAAGCCTTAAAATTCAATATAAAGTAAGAGCATTGAAGATTTTTGAACCAGAAGTTTAAAAAAAAAATTCAGAATTCCATCCTTTTAAAAGGCTCAGGCTTCATTTACATCTGGTGTGTTCAATAAACTTATATTTTCTTCACCTCCCTAGTTGCATGACGCTGATCTGATATGTAGCATATGCACGTCTCACTTTGCTTAGCTAAGATCACCTTATCTCAAAATAGCCCATAAGCTTGCTAGCCTTATAGAATTCAGTGTCACAAATCATAGGTGTAGTTTATACACTTGTTGAACTTTGAGATTCTTGTGTTTGAGGAGTGATTTTCCATCCCTGAGCTAGGAGAGGTGAGTTCAAGTCAACCTGCATGCAAATGGTTCAGTTAGAAAATACACCTGATTTACTGATTAGATTAGATTAGATTAGATTACTTACAGTGTGGAAACAGACCCTTCGGCCCAACAAGTCCACACCAACCCGTCGAAGAGCAACCTACCCAGACCCAGTCCCCTACATTTGCCCCTTCACCTAACACTACGAGCAATTTAGCATGGCCAATTCACCTAACCTGCACACTTTTGGACTGTAGGAGGAAACCGGAGCACCCGGAGGAAACCCACGCAGACACGGGGAGAATGTGCAAACTCCACACAGACAGTCAGCTGAGTCCGGGAATTGAACCCGGGTCTCTGGCGCTGTGAGGCAGCAGTGCTATTTACTGATGGTGGTTAATAGATGAAATAACAATACTCCAGGTGTTTGGGTGATTTAATGACACATTCAGGTTTGTGGAAGAACATTTCTGAATATTAGTTGCTAAAGAAAGATCAGGGGACTTCTTAGGGGCTCTTATGGTGTCCTTACCTCTGAAGCTAGAGACCTGGATTTAAGTCATACCTCCTTCAGAGGTACGTAATAATATCTTTGAACAGGTTGGGTAAGGAACAAGAATCTAGGGAGCTATAAGGGTTCTTGTGGAGCAGTGCTAGTGGCCCTATCTCTGATCCAGCAGACCTGCGTTCAAGCCCCACCTGCTCCAAAGGTGTGTAGTAGCATCTCTGAACAGGTTTATTCAAAAATACAAAGAGAAAATTCAGGTAAGCTACATTTAGAGAGAGGTGAGCACCACAGGGGTTGGAGTGCATTGTTTCTCTCTCTAATTCACTTTTTAAAAAAATTAGTGTGCAGCTCTGAGGGCTCTTGCAATGCAGTGGCAGTGTCTCTACCTCCAAGCCAGGAGACCCAGGTTCAAATCCTACCTGCTCCACATTCAGGTTGATTGAATAAACATTTTTTCAAAGAAATCAGGTGAGCTACAATGCTTATACTGCCACTGGTTCATGTTGTATTGAGATAATAACTTGAGGCCATTTTAAGATGGAGTGTCTTGGAGCTATCCAGGCATGCCGGTACTTGGTCATTCATAAGGAATGTATTTAGAAGTCAGAGCTGTACAGCAGGGAAGCAGACCCTTCAGTTCAACTCGGCCATGCTGACCAGATATTTCAATTAATCTATTACCCAATACCAGGTTATAGTCCCACAGGTTTAACTGGAAGCACTAGCTTTCGGAGACAACCACCTGGTGAAGGAGCGGCGCTCCGAAAGCTAGTGCTTCCAATTAAACCTGTTGGACTATAACCTGGTGTTGTGTGATTTTTAAACTTTGTCCACCCCAGTCCAACACTGGCTCCTCCAAATCATAATCTATTACCATTTGCCAGCACTTGGCCCATATCCCTCTAAACCCTTCCTATTCGTGTACCCATCCAGATGCCTTTTAAATGTTGTAATTATGCCAGCCTACACCAATTCCTCTGGCATAATTCCATCAATCTACTTCAGGACAAAATGTGTCTTTGTATTGTAGAGGTATGCCAATGATGAAAGGTATGTTGGAAACTTTAGTATTTCTGTTGACATACCCTTCCATTATTCCATTATGTCCATCTAACCTGTAGTTACATTATTTCTCCATAGTTGGCCATGCTGATGCACTGTTCTTGCCTTTTCCTTTAGCATCAGTCTCATTGAGCCAGGACCAGTCATCACTGAGTTTGAAGCCAAATTGTATGAGGATGCTGCTAAAATGGACCTCTCCAGTACGGATGAAGAAACAGCAAAAATGTTTCGGCAACTTTACCTTCCCTATTCCAAGAAAGTCTTCCATACTCTTGGACAAACAGCAGACGATGTAGCCGAGGTATTCTTAAAAAACCAGTGGCCTTGAGCAAATCGTACTTGTAATTTTTATTGGTTTGTTAGTTTCTTTCTCCTGCATAGAACGTGGGTATTGCTGGCCAGCCCAGCATTTATTGCCCAACTCTAAATGCCCAGGGGCCAGTTATGAATCAACTACATTGCTGTGGGTTTGGAGTCACATGGAAGTGAGACCATATGAGGACTGCAGTTTTCAGAGAATCCCTACACTGTGAAAACATGCCTTTTGGCCCAACAAGTCCACACTAACCCTCCGCAGAGTAGCCCACCCAGACCCATTCCCCTACCACCCTACATTTACCCCTGACTAATGCACCTAACCCGCACATCCCTGAACACTACGGGTAATTAAGCATGGCCAAATCGTACATCTTTGGGTTGTGGGAGGAAACCGGAGCACCTGAAAACCCACGCAGACTCGGGGAGAATGTGCAAATTCCACACAGACAGTCGCCTGAGGCAGGAATTGAACCTGGGTCCCTGATACTGAGAGGCAGCAGTGCTAACCAATGAACCACCTGGCTGTGCCACTCTACTGGTGGCAGAAAAAGAATAGCAAAACTTCTATATACGCAGATATGAGAACCTAGTATTCATTACCTCAGTAGTTAAAATGAGTGACATAGTTGGGAAGTTAGGTAGCTATGGGTGAGATAGGAAAGATGTATTGATGGGAGGGGTTTGGTTTTCTCAGTTGGCAAGACCGGTGGTTTGCGATGCAGAGCGATTCCAACAGCACAGGTTCAATATCCACACCAACTGAGGTTACCGTGTACGTCCCACCTTCTCATCCTCTCCCCTCGCCAGAGATGCGGTGACCCTTGGACCACCAGCAGTCATCCTTCCCTAATGACAGAGCAGCCCTCCAGGATCCTGGTACCTTTACCTTCATTAATGATGTTACAGCAAGGAAGTTGGGAGGAGGATTGATTAAAGCTTGGATCTATGGGGCTAAATGTCCTGTTTCTGTGGAGTTAATATATCGTAATACTTTGTAAACTAGCGGGGGTGAAGACCTGAGCAGGGGAGAAGTGAATTCCTTTATATAGAGACCGGTTTTAATCTGAAATGCATTGCCTGAAATGACAATTAATTGGTGCATTTGTGACTTGGATAATTCTTTGAGGGGAAGAAAGATTTGCACAGTTCAAAGATGTGCAGGTTAAGTGGACTAGCCATAGTCAAGATTAGACTAGTGTTGGAAAAGCACAGCAGGTCAAGCAGCATCCAAGGAGCAGGAAAGTCGATGTTTTCCTGCTCCTCAGATGCTGCCTGACCTGCTGTGCTTTTCCAGCACTACTCTAATCTTGACTCTAATCTCCAGCATCTGCAGTACCTACTTTTGCCGGACTGGCCATAGTGTTCAGGAATGTATAGGTTAGGTAAATATAGGAGAGGGAAATGGGTCTGGGTGGGTTACTCTTCGGAAGGTCAGTGTGAACTTGTTGGACCAGAGGCCTGGTTCCACACTGGTGGGGGTTCTATGACCACATAGATGGAAATGTGTTGCTGGAAAAGCGCAGCAGGTCAGGCAGCATCTAGGGAACAGGAGAATCGACGTTTCGGGCATTAGCCCTTCTTCAGGAATGAGGAAAGTTGGTCCAGCAGGCTAAGATAAAAGATAGGGAGGAGGGACTTGGGGGAGGGGCGTCGGAAATGTGAT
>NC_057717.1:101871672-101929520 GCF_004010195.1 Chiloscyllium plagiosum | reverse complement strand
GTCTGACCTATCACCCTCACCTTGACCTCTTTCCACCTATCACATTTCCGACGCCCCTCCCCCAAGTCCCTCCTCCCTATCTTTTATCTTAGCCTGCTGGACCAACTTTCCTCATTCCTGAAGAAGGGCTAATGCCCGAAACGTCGATTCTCCTGTTACCTAGATGCTGCCCGACCTGCTGCGCTTTTCCAGCAACACATTTCCATCTCTGATCTCCAGCATCTGCAGACCTCACTTTCTCCTTCTATGACCACATACCCTTAACTAGATGGGCCTTTTTCAAAGGCAGCAGATAAACTAAAAGATTTAGCAGTGTGGTCCCGTATTCCTGATCAGGTATGGATATTGCCAAAGGAAAGGGATTCTTTGGCTGTGATGCCCATCCACTCATGGTGAGGAGTCTGAGGCAAATCACTGGAAAGTGCTGAATGTCCACTGAGCTCTATCGATGTCTCCAAGAGGAAACGGGACAAGGATTGACAACACAGGAGCAAAGACATGCCCATTTCACATGAAAACATTTGGAGAGATGAGCATATTTGCTCACTGCAATCCTTGGCTCAGATACTTTGTCAACTGTTGCACATTCATTCCATAAAGACTAAAAAGACTATGAAATCATAAAATATAGGAGCAGAATGAGGCTATTTGGTCCTTTAAGTCTGCACTACCGTTTGGGCTTATCTGATCTGTTTCTTAACCCCATTCTTCTGCCTTCTCCCAGTATCCCTTGACCCCCTTATTAATCATGCTTATCCATCTCTCTCTTAAGAGAATCCATGTTTCATGCTCAGAGATTCGTCCACCATATGGAAGTCTTAGAAACCCAAAAATGCTGTGGAATTTTTTGTTTTCTCAATGACTTAGCCTCAACAGCCTTCTGCCATAGATTGACCACCCTCTGATGGAAGAAATATCACTTCATCTCATTAAAAGGAGTCCCTCTTGCATCAATTCAACATATGTTCAGCTGTGCCAACCAGTGTTGGGTTTGAGTTCAATAAGACTGTTCACATTTGTAAAGTTAACTGGGTGCAGTGGGGAAATGGGGCAGGGGAAGGCAGTGGGAATGCAGATTAATTGGGTTTGTGCTTGTGAATTATGAAAATCTCGGCTTATGTCATTTTTCTGATCCTGTTAACAGCACACAGTGAAGGTGATTACATCCGAAAAGCCTCCGTTCCGTTACCAGACCAACAGTCTGTACACTCCACTCACGACATTGAAGTTTGCTGACCCAACTGGGAAGCTGCACCTTGACACTTACTACAAAATGATCTTCCAACATGACAGGATATTCAATGCAAGCCTCAGCCTTATCAAATTCTTAAGAGGGAGAAGTGGAAACCAGCCGGGAAGAAAACACTCTTGATTTCAATCCAGCTCAAATATTTGAGTATTTCCTCTGGGCTTTTGCCTGAAATGTCAATTTTCCTGGCCCTCGGATGCTGCCTGACCTGCTGTGCTTTTCCAGCACCACTCTCATCTTGACTCTATTCCTTCTACAGTCTGATTCAGATAATATGTGTTTGTCACAAAGTTGTTTAGTTTACCCTTATTCAGGGAAATAGGGATAACAATCAAAGTAACTAACAACGCTTGGTTGATTCTGGGTTGCCTGGGTTACAACAATGATTGAAATTTCAAAGTGGTTCATTGGCTATAAAATGCTTTGGGGAGTCCTGAAGTCACGAAGGGGGTGAAAAACTCAAAACTTTTCTTTCACTGTTCTAAAACGAGCCCAGACAATGATTGTTAAATGTCTCTAAGATAAGGAGCAATAAAGATGCGTAACTTCAAGTAATTCTAGTTATAAAAAGGAATTAAACAGAAATATAGAGCTTTTATCAATTTACTTTAATTAAGAGGAGGCCATTTTTAAAAAGTCCTACTTTTGGGGCAATAGCTGACAGGTTAAATGGTTTCCTTTTCCGTGGTCCCAACTGTGCTCATAATGAAAGCAGTGAAACAAACCAGACTTTGATGACTTCTGTGAAGGAGAAGATAAATAGAAGCTGGAGTCTTCAGTAGGTGGGAAGTATTTGGGAAAGGTAGCTTAACGTTTTAGATTACAAGTCAATTAAAATAAAAACAGCCCTCGGAAATTGTGAATGCAAATCCTTGTTCTCCATTTACTTTAACAAATTGCAACTGTCAAGGTAGACAACTTACTCCCTGTGGTAGGAACAAGTCATACTTCATTATTCCTTTTAGAAGCACTTTCCTTCAGAAGACTTGGACCTTGTCTCACTCACCGAATAAAAGATGTATTTAGTGTGCATGTATTTCACAGTGGGCGGCACGGTGGCTCAGTGGTTAGCACTGCTGCCTCACAGCACCAGAGACCTGGGTTCAATTCCCGCCTCAGGCGACTGACTGTGTGGAGTTTGCACGTTCTCCCCGTGTCTGCGTGGGTTTCCTCCGGGTGCTCTGGTTTCCCTCCACAGTCCAAAGATGTGCAGGTCAGGTGAATTGGCCATGCTAAATTGCCCGTAGTGTTAGGTAAGGGGTAAATGTAGGGGTATGGGTGGGTTGCGCTTCAGCGGGGCGGTGTGGACTTGTTGGGCCAAAGGGCCTGTTTCCGCACTAAGTAATCTAATCTTCTCGTGGTGAGACAGCGTCTGGAGTACTGTGTCCAGTGCAGAAGGGTGTTAATGCTTTGGAAGCAGTTCAGAGGTTTACTAGACTAATTACCTGGAATGAGTGGATTGCCTTATGAGTAAAGGCTAGACAGGCTAGGCCTGTATCCTCTGGAGTTTAGCAGAGTCAGAGTCAGAGGTAAATTAAATGTAACGTGAGATTGAGGGGACTCGAACAGGTGGATGAAGAAAAGAGGCTTCCTCTTGCAGAAGAATCTAGAACGAAGGGTCAAAATAAGGGAGCGCCCTTTTAAAACAGATTAGGAAACATTTTTTTCCTCTCAGAGAAATAATGTCTTTGGAATTCCCTGCAAAAGATGCCGAATCTTTAACTTCTTTTCAAGACACATGTAGATAGACTCTTGCTGATCAAGAGGATGAAAGATCATCAGGGAAATGCAGGAATGTACAGTTGAGGTTAAAATCAGATCAGCCATGAACGTACTGAATGATGCAGTGGGCTGGAAGGGCTGAATGGCCTATTGCTGTTCCTTGTTTGTATGTTTCTGTGAAAAGAAAAACGGCCTTGGGTGCTTTTGGAAACAAAAAATTGCAATAGCAAAAAAAACTGAATCATGGTTTCTGGTGTCAACCAGTCTTTGTTGAAAGGATTTGTCTGTATCGATACAGCTTGGGCGTGTTTGTTTTCGAATGGGGAAAAAGGAGGCAGCTTCAAATTGTCTAAACATTGCAGCACAGTGGATGCCAGATGTGGCAAAGTACTTTCAATTTTCACTCAATGCTTTAATATCGCACTGATGTAAGTTTTTACAAATAATCAAATAATTTGTGAAAATGATACCACACAGCTTCATAGCAGTGTAATCAGACAGAAGTTAACATCGGGCCAAAGGCAGAAGCCTGGGAACAGGTAATCAAAAGCCTGATTAATGATGCAAGTTTTCAGAAGGATTTTTAAAAAGAAAAAGTGGAGAGGTTTGGGGTGGAATGCCCAGTGCTTTGGACTTGGAGGCACAGTAGCCAATGGCAAGATGAAGGTCGGGCAAAAGCTGCAGATAATCAAAAAGGGAAATAGACTCTTCCCTTTCACAGCCAGTCTGCACCACTGTGCTGCGTGGAAGACTCCCACATTCTGTTACTTTCTCTCGAGAGATAGAGAACATGCTGTTGAAAGCTACAACTCTCCAAGAAACTACAACCAAGCAAAAGATTGTAGAGATAGAAGTACATTACTGGACAATAACACAATTAAAAAAGGGGCCCACCAACTACATCAAGGACATCAATGCAGGTTTACAAACATCACTTCACTTCAGTCCTACAGCATGTTCAAGGTGAAGATATTACAACCCATCCACTGTAGTACACAACACAACTGAAAACATAAGTTGCTGGATGCGGAAAGGTTAATGAACAAAAACATAACTGAGTATTCCAAATCAAATTAGACGGAGGTGGCAGTATACAAGAGGTTATAGGAGTTCAGGCAGCACAGAATACAACCCATTCAGTCTATGCTGGCTTGTATTCCACATGAACTTCTGATCACCCCTCTTCATCTCAACCTATAACCAATTCCAGTTTGCCTTTCTCCCACATGGGCTTAACAAGCCACCCTTTAAATACACTTGTACCACAGGGGGCCCCCAATTTATGAACATTGGGCTTACGAAGACTTGCACTTATGAACACAATGCCGAAGAAGGGTGCAAGTTTGAAGGAATGACATATAATCATTTCCTCTACTTACAAAACAGCAATTTTTTATTGTCCTGCATTATTTTCTGACTAGTGTACAATCAAGCTGTGAACAGACCACCTATATCTGCCTCAACCAATCGTGGCTATAGCATGTTATTGGAGAAAGCAATGGGATAAAGCCAACCTTGGGGCAAACAGATGGTCACCCGGGTGACAATAGTGAACATGAACAATCTGGTTTTATATTACACTTTAAAAACTTTGGTTTATCCAACTCTCAAAATGAGCCTACAGTACAGCTAGACCTTGAAAGAGCTAGAGTAAATAAGACTGCTCTCTACTAAAAAGTCCAACAAAGTAATCAGATTTGAGATGCAAACAAAGCTCCAGATGATTTAATACTCAGCCTGTTGCTTAGCAACCATGCGTCATTACAAAAGCAGATCAGGCACCTGTAATGGAAGTGATCATCAATGACCGGCTGTCCTTCAAATAAATTAGTACTCTGCAACACAGCAGAAGATTCAAAACTTTGAACAAAATAGGTTACTCACACAGCACATGGTTTGCTGATAAAGGATCCGTCACATATCGACTTACCTGCATTCTCACAGATACTAATGCTCCAGTGTTTCCAGCATCTGTTTAGTAGAGACATGTCCATAGTTCATCAGGGCTCCAGAATGTGGCTTTTACAGACTGGGTAAGAAGCCTGTCAGACCTTGTCTGAGGTAGACAGAGGAACAGGAGAGTAGCCTCTTTGCTGTTGATCATTAAAATCCAACTGGCTTATTTGAGAAAGAACCCCTATGGCACTTACCGGGTCTGGGATTACACATACCGGGCCAATTCCGGGAATGGTGAGACTGACGTATGAAGAGAGATTGAAGAGGTTAAGATGGTTGCTGCTGGAATTCAGACGAAGAGGGGAGATCTCAGAGACTTATAGAATTCGGACAGGGCTAGGTGGGGTAGATGCAGTGAGGATGTTCCCGATGGTGGGTGCGTCCAGAACCAGGGGTCACACTGAGGATTTGGGGTGGACCATTTAGGACGGAGATAAGGAGACATTTCTTGACCCAAACAGTGGCAAGCCTGCGGAATCCATTACCACAGGAAGTCACTGGTGCCAAAAAACTGAATGTATTCAAGAGGTGGCTAGTTATAGCACTTGGGGCGAATGGGACCTAAGGTTATGGGGAGAAAGCAGGACTTGGCTATTGGGTTGGACAATCAGACAATGATTGTGATGAATAGTGGAGCAGGCTCAAAAAGGCCAATGGCCTCCTCCAGCTCCTATGTTTCTATACATCACTTCTGAACTGCTGTTTGATGCAGCTCTAGTAATCAGTTACCGTATCTTTCCTGTGAGAAAAGGTTAGGGCAGTGACATTCAGACAATGTTAAAAAGACAACTAAAAAAAAAGTACATTTGTGGCTACTTGAAGGAGACAATGGATCAGAAAGAATTGCTCTGAAAGAATTGCTCTTTAATAATGAGATATGTAAAAATCAATTCACACAGCCAAAGTTTAAAAAAGTTGGTAATTTGTAACCTTAAGATTTATTTTCAGGGGTAAAGAGGATTAAATTACAGAAGCAGGATGCTTAACACAAAGAAATTCCACTGCCACATCAAAATTTGTGTTTTTAAAAGTAAGATCACACAAAATTTTACGTTTCAAAACTGGAGAGAGTCTAGAAAATAAACTGGTGTGCAGGTTTTGAAATTAAATAAATTTATTAAATATTAAAAAACAATTAAGCAACTTCTAGACCAGTACTTAAAACGCCACAGTATAACAAGCTATGGATTGGTGTAGTTGAGTGTTTGCTGGTCAGCATAGATACGATGGGCCTGTATCTATGCTGTATGATGCTATGGAAAGCCAGGTACAGGTGTCTCTGAAAGTGAAGCCTATTGTTTAGGTATATTTGGGCAGACAGGGGGAGGGTAGATTTTCCAACTTGATCAGAAGTGATCCCAGGACTCTGAATCCACTTGCCGTTACACAAAAGTGGACATCACTTCTTTCCATAGGATACAACGGATTGAATGAATCAGGTCTCTGAAACTATAAGCCAATCCATAAAGTAAAGTCTTGCCCTGGCTCATGAAGGAACATGATACAACTTTAAATGCATTTCTTCACTCCAGACTTCTGGAAATTTCCAGTGTTGCAGCAACGACACAGGGTCTTAATCTGGTGATTTAGAGCAGAGTTTAATCTTGCTTAAAAATAAAAACTGGTTGCAGCAACAGTGAACCATTTTAAAGCATGAACTTATTTATAAAAAAGGAAATAAATATACAGCTGGTGTTTCAATTTTGGGCTTCGAAAAGAATAATTATTTTCCAAGATCAACAGCAAATATGTACAAGCATGTCGGATTAGAAACTGCAGATAACCACAGCACTGATTATTGCTTTGACATTGTCTCTACAATTCTGCACTGGCTGTTATATAAAGCAAATTGCACCACGAGGTCATCACTGTTCCATATGGGTATGAGACAGGTGTAACAATGCTAGCCATAGACAATAACGATCCTAGCCAGCAAGTAACCATTAAGCCAAACTGCTGGAAAAGGCACTCATGGGATGTTATTTTGTTGAGAACAGGATCTAGTTTGATGGCGATGACCTCTCTTCAACACTCTCCATCCCACAGTCAGACAAGCTGCTCAGTCATTCTCTTGTTTTGGACAAGACTGACCACTCTGACAGCTCAGCCTGTGGGATAGGAGCCCAACAATTAACCATAGAACACAAGAGAGGGGGAGACAGAGGGGGAGGCGGAGGCAGAGGCGGAGGCAGAGGCGGAGGCAGAGGCGGAGGCAGAGGCGGAGGCAGAGGCAGGGGGAGACAGAGGGGGAGACAGAGGGGGAGACAGAGGGGGAGACAGAGGGGGAGACGGAGACAGAGGGGGAAAACTGGTCTTGAATTGTCTATTTTTTCTAATGCTCGAGAGGGAGACAGTGTCATTCAAACAAAGACAGGCAGAATGAGGAGAGACAGAAAATGAAACTAGAGAAAGAAAGTACCAAAATGAAATAGCTGATTTGAAGAATTCTTCAAGAGTGCCATAATTTGAGCACTGGGAATGCAAATTCAAAAGCATAAAAGCTCTTTTTTAAATATATATCGTACATAGGCTTGTAAGAAAATTATACAACTCTCTATACCCACAATTTCTTTATAAAGATCAATTTTTATACAAATTATTATTATTTCCTCATCAAGTTGGCTCAAACCCTTTTAAAACAGGAAACCCAAATCAGGAGTTCTCCACGATACAGCACTGAAATTATCGAAAAAGTAAACACACTACAAAACTGGCCACCTTTAAACCACGCTCTGGAAAATTGGGAATGAAGCAGAGTTCGTACCAATCCAAGGGCTCAGCAAAATGTCACTGCCAAACCAAAATCTTCTGCATTTCACAAAAAAAAACAAGGTTCTACTCCATTGCAGCGACCCAACTGATTTGCATACCTTCTCCAGCAAACGCATTGGAAAGTCGAAATTCTTGCACAGACACCACTCCATCTCTTTGCCGCCACCCCCAAAAAAAAGGAATTACATTTTATGAAAAATACCAAAAAAATAGAGTAATAGGGAAAATGGTTGCTGTGTTCTGGCTTGTTTTCCCTACTCCCAGCCATAGAGAGTTGTCACAAATCATGTGCACTCTCACATGAGGCAATGCTGTGTTTCAGTAGAACATGGGCTCTCCACACAGGAATCGTGCCCGCAGATTTGGGTTGGGAGACCAGCAAGCCACAGTTCACAGTTCTTCTGAACCAGTCGAGAGAGCTTGGTAACATTATCTGCTCTTGGAAAAAGGGGACAGGACTGACTGGACAGGCCACGGGGGAAGATTATACCACTGCATATTGTGCGTATCTGCAAACTGACTGTAGGTAGAGTGGGCACACAAGCAGTTCATATTTACAAGGTAATTCGAGCAGGAGGACAGTCGCATGGGAAAGCAAACCACAATTTAAAGGGAAAATTAGTTCCCCAAGAATCTGCCTAATCAGAGTCAAAGCTGCTTTCCACCAAAACCAGGAATTTGGTTTTCAAGATTCAGGCAGATATACTCCAGTTTGCTACATTATATAAAGATATACCTTTTTGTATGACATATATACAGATCAGTCAGTCACATTACTTTGCTTAACAGTTTTATAACAGGAATTTCCACTTGCTTGCCAATCCATCTGATCTGTTTGGAATTCCTGCGTTAGTTCCTTCTCCCAATGTCCGTGTGGAGATCAGAGTGGGCCTCTTTTCCTTGGTAACATTCAATCCTAAATTGCACATGTTCATACTGAGGAATCCCGGATTTGCTCCCTTTCAAAGTTGCTTTTCTTCACTCTGGTCACACTTGCCAGCAAACCCGACTCAGTCACTCTTCAAGAAAGCACATATCAATGAGTGAACACACCATCCAACCAGTTTGTTGACCTACCACTAGAAAGGCTTAAGCATGGTTTGCAGATTAACGTTGACATATTGTTTTTAAACACCATACTTTTATTTTCAAAGCAGTATAAATATATAGCTACCTGCAGCTGTTTAAAAACACAAAGTCACTCCGATAATACGAGGCAGCACTGAAAGGAAAGGTCGCAAAGTAGAGTCTGCGCATGGACCAACACCACGCCTCCAGATGATGGGCAGCATGTAAACAGTAGGAGACAAAGGATAGATCTTTGGGCTGCTGGTGACAATGGTGTCGGAAGAGAACTCATGGCAAACTGCAACTTAAGACCATGCTAAGGAGATCCCACAGAGTTCAGGGGAACGGAAGAGAACGGCACCATCAATGGTGTTAAAGCCTGCTGCAGAGAGACATGGAGAGATAGTGCGTGATGGTGACAGTCACAAAGGACTGTGACTGATAAAAGCAATTTTCAAAACCACTCAAATTCAATTAAAACAGAATTGATAGAAGCTAGGAAATACCTGAAGATATTTTCGGTTTAGTTTGATAGTAATGCAGAAGGGATGATACTGACCAATGTTGCAGCGTCTGGCACCCCCACCACCCCACCACCAATTTACCTCCTGGGAGTCTCTGTGGGTATATGTCATAATCAGATACTGTACTGGGACTACCAAGAGGCAATGTGGACCCACAGCTGGCATCATTCACACCAATGGGAACCCCCCTCTTTCAGCTGTGGTATTTGTTGTTTGGTGTGGCACACTCCAAGCTGTGTGTGTTCCTTCAGGCTGGGTATACCCAGGTCAGTTCAGGGATTGAGCTGGAGTGCTCTCTCTGTTGACAGAGTTTATGCAAGTATTGGTCAAGGCAGCCACAGAGGCAGTAGCAGGGAGTTCATATAAATCACTGAAGCAACAAGCGTAGTGACTTTTGCATTTTAAGCAGAAGATGATCAAATTTGCTGTACCCATCTTTTTAAGATGGAACTTGGATACATGGAGTAGAATTCACTAGTTTTGGACTACCCTTATCCTTCAGAAAAACCACAGGCAAAAACAAAGTGTTCAGTAATCATTTTAAAATAGCGTTTTCTACAACTCTGTAGTTTTCACTGATGCTCATTTGTTTAATATAATACATGCATACACCCAATTAAGTTTTGTAAAATACAGATTAATTTATCAGGACCTCAGTAAGAATGCCAATGTAAAGGGGAATGATATTATTACTCGACAGGAGGGCGTGCAACATGGGAAGCTAGCAGTTTCATGTTGCTACTCCATGGTAGCAACACAACATTTGGTATACTGCATTCAATTCTGGTCTCCCTGCTTTAGGAAGGATGTTGTGAAACTTGAAAGGGTTCAGAAAAGATTTAGGATGTTGCCAGGGTTAGGACAGGCTAAATAGACTGGGACTGTTTTCCCTGGAGGTGAAGGGATGATCTTAGAGAAGTTTATAAAATCATCAGGGTCATGGATAGGGTGAATAGTCAAGGTATTTTCCACTGGGTAGCAAGTTCAAAACTAGAGGGTATACGTTTAGGGCAAGAGGGGAAAGATTTAAAAAGGGACCCAAGGGGCAACTTTTCTTGCAGAGGGTGGTGTGTGTATGGAATGAGCTGCCAGATGAAGTAGTGGAGGCTGTACAATTATAACATTTCAAAGGCATCTGGATGGGCATGTGAATAAGAGTTTAGAGGGAAATGGGCCAAATGCTCACAAATGGGACTAGATTAATTTAGGATATCTGGTCAGCATGGAAGAGTTGGATCGAAAGGTTGGGTTCTGTGCTATACAGCTCATGACTAAGTGGCATTCACCACCACGCCAAAAAGACGTACTGCCTATCACAAATGCGTAATGGGCTCTTGTATTTCACATCTCATGTCAAGCCAGGTACATCCCAAAGACTGGCTGCTTGTACAGGCAAGCTACTTTTCCAATATCCAAACAGGTTGTGCTTAGAAAACTCTAACCACACTGCCCGATATTAGGTAGGATTTGGCAAATGGATAACATTTGCTGAATACACATGAGCACGTTAGATTGGCTGTCAGTGTAACAGTTATGATCGTCAGTCAGGCAGTGTGACATAATAAGAGGCCTGCTCTAGGCAGACAGAGAACATGTACACGCATAGCACCAATCTCAATTGGACAAAATAGGCAACAGCAATTCTCTCGCTCATTCCTTAGAGAAATGACCCGACCGATCATAAGTCAACATGCCTGGTTAAAATTTAAACAAGGTTTGACAGTTAACTGCCAGTTATCATCTACTGATGTAACAGTCCATTTGCCAACCAGTCAGCATCCTCTTACAAGAATGAAAAATGCTGCTCCTTGTTACTTTGATGTTTGTTGCAAACGTCCTGACTAGTCCAAGACAAAAAGCTTCAAAATGTGTGTCTTTTTTCAGCAAAATTCAATTCTGTACTACATGACAAAAACAACTTTTAGCATGTTGTAAAGCAAGATTAAATTTGAAGTGGATACAAGGCATGAGCAAAGTTCAAGGGCTGCACAGTGGCTCAGAGGTTAGTGCTGCTGCCTCACAGAGCCAGGGACCAGAGTTTGATTCCATTCTTGGACGACTGTGTTGAGTTTGCATGTTTTCCCCATGTCTGCGTGGGTTTCCTCCAGGTGTTCCAGTTTCCTCCCACAGTCCAAAGATGTGCAGGTTAGGTGAATTGGACATGCTAAATCACCTGATCATGTTCAGGGATGTGTGCATTAGTCAGGGGTTCAGTGTTGAGTCGGGGAATGGGTCTGTGTGGGTTCTTCTTCAGAGGGTCAGTGTGGACTTGTTGGGCCGAAGGGCCTGTTTCCACACCATAGGGATTCTATTAAAAATATATATATCTCTATGCAAATTATTATGACTCATACATCCTTTCAATAACTTGACATTGTGTACACATTTGAAAATCAGGGAGAGTGCCTTACAATCACATTGCCAAGAAAGATTCTGGGTGATCCAAGATGGAGGACAGGAAAAGTTTTTGGCTGTGAAAGGCTGCTCCTTTTCTGAAGTATTTTAAATGCTGGAGGAGCTTTCCTTGAATTCCAGAAGCAGCAATTATTGTTTTATATGCTGTTGCAATTGTTTCAGAACTTTGAAATTCAAAAAAGTCAAAACAACAGCACTTTTAAAAGGGAGAAAGATAGACAAAGGCGGCAAGCACATGGTCTGTAAGGGAGAGAGAGATAAAAAAACCTATACGCTAATTGAGCACAGCAGTGAATCTGCGCAGTTACTGCCTTTGCTATTTGAATTCATGTATCGCTGGACATTGGACTGTGTCTAGAAAACGTAAACAGCGAGATCAACAACTGATCTTGGAAGAACCTGTTTGGGAGGTGCCACAACACAGAAACATAAGTAAATAGTTTTAAGTATAGCCTTGCTGTAAATCTACAATAGTGAGTAGAGTGGGGTGTTTCTTGATTTTATGTTTTTATTGGGATCTGTCTCCTGATCCTGGAGCAGTGTGTTGTAGAGCAATAAGATGGTGCTATTTTCTGGGTCTGTAGGTCGGAAGGAGCAAAATGGCTTTTAGTAGAGTGATATACTCTTGTCGGATGTGGGAGTTTCGGGAGAGTTTAAAGGTTATTGAGTATTATATCTAATAAATGTCATTGGTTGCAAATCCTATCAGATCAGATGGATCGGTTGGAGCGACAGGTAGAGACAGAGACAATGAGGAATTTACAAGAGCTAGGAGGTGTGATGAATGGCAGTTATAGGAAGGGAAAGCAGCCGCAGATACAGTCAGGTAGATGGGTTAACTCCAAGAAAGATAGGAGGGTATAGGAGTCTTCTGTGGCTATCCCCATTTGAAACGTGTATGCTGTTTTGAAAAATGTAGGGCGTGATGGACTCTCAGGGGAATGTACCATGAACAGCCAGGTTTCTGGTATCAAGACTGGCTCTAATGTAATGAGGGGTACATCAGGTTCCAAGTGATCAATTGTGATAGGGGACTCTACTCCAAGGTACAGACAGACGCTTCTGTGTCCAGCAGCGAAAAAGCAGAATGGTGTGTTGCTTCCCTGGTGCCATGATCAAGGACGTCTCAAAGAGGATGCAGGATGTTCTCAAAGGGGAGATGGGTCAGCAGGAGGTCATTGTACACATTGATACCAATGACATAGGAAGGGAAAAGATGAGATTCTGAAGGGAGAACATTGAAAGTTAGGCAGGAATTTTAAAAGGAGGTCCTCAAGGGGAGTATAATCTGGATTATACCTGGTACTATGAGCTGGTCAGGGTAGAATAGAAGATTGGAGCAGATGAATGTGTGGCTGAACAGCTTGTGTATGGGAAAAGTATTCACATTTTTGAAACATTGAAATCTCTTCTGGGGTAGAAGGATGGATTGCATCTGAATTGGAAGGGGGCTAATATACTGGCAGGAAGATTTGTTAGAGCTGCTCAGGAGGATTTAAACTAGTAAGGAGGGGAGAGTTGGGACCCAGGGAGGTACAGAGGAAAGATCAATCTGAGACTGGAACAGTTGAGAAAAGAAGCTAGACAAACATCCAGGGCAAGCAGGAACAAAGCAGAGAACAAGGTAGGGCCGATAAATTAAACTACATTTATTTCATTGCAAAAGGGATGACAGATGAACTTAAGGCATGGTTAGGAACATGGGACTGGGATATCATAGCAATTACAGAAACATGGCTCAGGGATGGACAGGACTGGCAGCTTAATGTTCCAGGATACAAATGCTACAGGAAGGATAGAAAGGGAGGCAAAAGAGGAGGGGAAGTGGCATTTTTGATAAGGGATAGCATTACAGCTGTGCTTAGGGAGGATATTCCTGGAAATATATCCAAGGAAGTTATTTGGGTGGAACAGAGAAATAAGAAAGGGATGATCACCTTATTGGGATTGTATTAAAGATCCCCCCCCCTCCTAAAAGTCAGAGGGAAATTGAGAAACAAATTTGTAAGGAGATCAGTTATCTGTAAGGATAATAGGGTGGTTATGGCAAGGGATTTTAACTTTCCAAACATAGACTAGGTCTGCCATACTGTTAAGGGTTTAGATGGAGAGGAATTTGTTCAGAGTGCACAAGAAACTTTGAGTCTGTGTGGATGTACCTACTAGAGAAGATACAAAAACTTGACCTACTCTTGGGAAATAAGGCAGGGCAGGTGACGGAGGTGTCAGTGAGGGAGCACTTTGGGGCCAGCGACCTTAATTCTATTCGTTTTTAAAATAGTGATGAAAAAGGAGAGACCAGATCTAAAAGTTGAAGTTCCAAATTGGAGGAAGGTTAATTTTAATAGTATTAGGCTAGAACTTTCAAAAGTTGAAAAATGTGGCGCTGGAAAAACACAGCAGGCCAGGCAGCATCCAAGGAGCAGGAGAATCGACGTTTCGGGCACAAGCCCGGAAGAATGGCTTATGCCCGAAACGTCGATTCTCCTGCTCCTCGGATGCTGCCTGGTCTATGTTTTTCTAGCACCACATTTTTCAGCTCTGGTCTCCAGCATCTGCAGTCCTCACTTTCTCCTAGAACTTTCAAAAGCTAATTGGGTGCAGATGTTCACAGGTAAAGGAAATGGAAAGCCTTCACAAATGAGATAACGAGAGTCCAGAGACAGTACATTCCTGTGAGGGTGAAAGGAAAGGCTGGTAGGTGTAGGGAACGCTGGATGACTGGAGAAATTGAAGGTTTGGTTAAGAAAAAGAAGGAATGTCAGGTATAGACAGGATAGGTCGAGTGAATCCTTAGAAGAGTATAAAGGCAGTAGGAGTGTACTTAAGAGGGAAATCAGGAGGGCAAAAAGGGGACAAGAGATAGCTTTGGCAAATAGAGTTAAGGAGAATCCAAAGGGTTTTTACAAATACATTAATGATAAAAGGGTAACTAGGGAGTGAATATGTCCGCTCAAAGATCAGGAAGGCAGACTTTGTGTGGAGCCGCAGGAGATCGGGGGGGAAGAAAGAGGAGATACTAAATGAATATCTTGCATTGGTTTACTGTGTTTACTGTGGAGAAGGACATGGAAGATATAGAATGTGGGGAAATAGATGGTGACATCTTGAAAAATGTCCATATTACAGAGGAGGAAGTGCTGGATGTCTTAAAACGCATAAAGGTGGATAAATCCCCAGGATCTGATCAGGTGTACCCTAGAGCTCTGTGGGAAGCTAGGAAAGTGATTGCTTGGCCCCTTGCTAAGATATTTGTATCATCGATAGTTACAGTTGAGGTGCCAGAAGACTGGAGGTTGGCTAACGTGATACCATTATTTAAGAAAGGTGGTAAGGACAAGCTAGGGAACTATAGACCAGTGAGCCTGACATTAGTGGTGGGCAAGTTGTTGTAGGGAATCCTGAGGGACAGGATGTACATGTATTTGAAAAGGCAAGGACTGGTTCAGGATAGTCAACATGGCTTTGTGCGTGGGAAATCATGTCTCATGAATTGGATTGAGTTTTTTGAAAAAGTAACAGAGGATTGATAAGGGCAGAGCTGTAGATGTGATCTATATGGACTTCAGTAAGGCATTCGACAAGGTTCCCCATGGGAGACTGGTTAGATCTCATGGAATACAGGGAGAACTAGTCATTTTGACTAGTTCTCCCTGTATCCAAAGGTAGAAGACAGAGGGTAGTAGTGGAGGGTTGTTTTTCAGACTGGAGGCCCAGTGAAATGCCACAAGGATCGGTGCTGGGTCCTCTACTTTTGGTCATTTATATAAATGATTTGGATGTGAACATAGGAAGTATAGTAAGCAAGTTTGCAGATGACACCAAAATTGGCGGTGTAGTGAACAATGAAGAAGATTACCTCAGATTACAACAGGATCTTGATCACATGGGCCAATGCGCTGAGGAGTGGCAGATGGAATTTAATTCAAATAAATGCAAGGTGCTGCATTTTGGGAAAGCAAATCTTAGCAGGATTTATACATTTAATGGTAAGGTCCTAGGGAGTGTCGCTGAACAAAGACTTTGGAGTACAGGTTCATAGCGCCTTGGAAGTAGTGTCACAGGTAGACAGGATAGTGAAGGCAGCCTTTGGTATGCTTTCCTTTATTGGTCAGAGCATTGAGTATAGGAGTTGGGAGGTCATGTGGTGGATGTTCAAGATGTTGGTTAGGCCATTTTTGAATATTGCGTGTAATTCTGGTCTTCTTCCTATCGGAAGGATGTTGTGAAACTTGAAAACATTCAGATAAGATTTAAGGATGTTGCCAGGGTTGGAGGATTTGAGCTATAGGGAGAGGCTGATGAGGCTGGAGTTATTTTCCCTGGAGCATCGGAGGCTGAGGGGTGACCTTATAGAGGTTTATAAAATCATGAGGGGCATGGATAGGGTAAAATAGACAAAATCTTTTCCCTGGGTTGGGGGCATCCAGAACTTGAGGGTATAGGTTTAGGGCGAGAGGGGAAAAGATATAAAAGGGACCTCGAGGCAACTTTTTCCATGCAGAGGGTGGTGCGTGTATGGAATGTGCTGCCAGAGGAAGTGGTGGAGGCTGGTACAATTGTAAAATTTAAAAGGCATCTGTATGGATATATGAATAGCAAGTGTTTAGAGGGATGTGGAAAGTGAGGTCTGCAGATGCTGGAGATCAAAGTTGAAACTTTATTGCTGGAACAGCACAGCAGGTCAGGCAGCATCCAGGGAACAGGAGATTCGACGTTTCGGGCACAGGCCCTTCTTCAGGAATGAGCAGAGAGTGTTCAGCAGGAGAAGATAAAAGGTAGGGAGGAGGGACTTGGAGGAGGGGCGTTGGAAATGTGATAGGTGGAAAGAGCTCCATCCTACTCCGACCTATCACCCTCACCTTGACCTCTTTCCACCTATCACATTTCCAACTCCCCTCCTCCAAGTCCCTCCTCCCTACCTTTTATCTTCTCCTGCTGAACACTCTCTGCTCATTCCTGAAGAAGGGCCTGTGCCCGAAACGTCGAATCTCCTGTTCCCTGGATGCTGCCTGACCTGCTGTGCTGTTCCAGCAATAAAGTTTCAACTTTAGAGGGATGTGGGCCAAGAGCTGGCAAATGGGACTAAATCAGGTTGGGATATCTAGTCAGCATGGACAAGTTGGTCCAAAGGGTCTGTTTCCGTGCTGTACATCTCTATGACTCTGACTCTAAGTAGGCTATTCAATCAGGAATGTAATATATCTTTGAAAATGTTATCCAACTTCAGCTCACCTCCCTGCTCTTTCTATCTCACCCTGCAAATATTTCCCCTTTAAGCATTTCCCAAATTCAGCAATATCTTTCAGTTTGGAATCTGCTTCCACTACCCTTTCAGGATGTGCACTCCAGAATCTTAGTTTTCTTAAATTTCAGTTCGGATTAACCATTTATCTAAAGGGATGTTAAAATGTGGGCTAAGTGCTGGAGGTAGAGAGAAAAAGAAACAGTTCTCATCATGGGTCACTGGAGTATCTTGATTTAAAACTGATTACAGGAATCACACTAATACATAAGACAGCCAGCTTTTGTTTGGGAGAGATGGTCACAGTGATAATGTCACTGAGGTAGCAATCAAGTAGCCCAGGCTAATGCTATGAGGACATGGGTTCAAATCTCACTGTGGCAGCGCATGGAATTTACTTAAATTCAATTAATAAAATCTAGAATGTAAAGCCAATCTCAGAGTCGGTGCAACATTGAGGGCCAAAGGGCCCGTTCTGCGCTGTATTGGTCTATGATCAATAACGTGACCAAAACTATCAATAGTTGCAAAAACCATCTTGTCCCTCAGGGAAGGAAATCTGCTATCCTTTACTTGCCCATCATCTATTTAGTAGGATGAGGTAGTAAGTAGAATAAAGGAGTTTGTAAGAAACTTTCCAAGCAGCATTGACTATGTTGGGAACAGGTTTACCATCTGATCGGTTTGGTCACCAACATCCAATATCTGCCATCCTTCACCTGCTCTGACCTACACAGGACAGAGTCACAATGTGGTTCACTCTAAACTGGCACAACATGACACTTCTCTCAAGGGCAATTCGAGATAGATAATAAATGCTGACTTTGACAGCAACATCCGATGACAGAATAAATAAAGAATTTGTCCATATGCTATTTGTGTAAAAAGAAATGTTAATTCTTTTGTCCTCCTGAAAGGGTCCACTGGAATGCCCAGCTGTTGCTACTGATGCAGCAAACGATGTTAGATCAGTTGTTACTGAGAATGCGTCCAGTTACTTACACTTCATCCATCGTGACATCCTCCTCATCCTGAGGGAGCTGTAAGTAGGGGTTGTTGGAGGCTGGCCGAAACTTGTACCCAGTCAGCACAAAGAACACCAGTGTTGACGCCTCTACTAGAAACTGGAATGTTGAAAATAAAACAAAGTCAGAAAATAAAGGACAGGACATAAAATGCCAAACAAATGAGGTTAGAGCTCCTGCTTGTGTAACCAGTAACATTTGGCTGAAATCTCTGACTGGCACAATAAATTGAAGACATTCAAGATGTCGGGTGGGAATCGAATTTGTCTTCCATGTTCAATAGCAGTAAACTAGAAAAAAAGAGCACAGCAATTGTCCACAGACTGCACTGTTTCAGAAGACTATCAAAACGAAAAACTGGGATTTTTTATTCAATTAAAAAAAAAGGTACATGGGCAGGTGCACTCAAACATTTAATGTTCTCCAATAAAATGGCTACTGCACAGAAAATGTGTATGGTGTTCAGCATGGTTTTCTGTGGTATGAAATTGGGATTAAACACGCCAATGAGAATGCCTCATGATTAACTATCTCCAGCTGTACTAATAAAACTGAACCAGATTTCCAGTCAAATATCAAAAAAATCATTAACGCAAGGAAGAAAAATAATGACCCTCTATTACGACGCCCACTTGCAGTGGCTCAGAAAAGATATTTACACTAATGAAATGAATTAGAGAAACTTGAACTAATTTCACTTTGGGGAAATGGTGCTATTTCAGAAACTACTTACACCAGTTTGCCAACTATCCCTAGCTTTTAGTGTAGGGCATTTAGGAATCAAACCAATTGTCAAGGTGTTTCAATAAATAAACCGGTGTTTTCCCAACATTGAAGCGGAATGCAAAAGAACATTTGCCCCACAAACGCTCGTCTTTCCAACACCCCAATGCTCGCAAACAACTGCCCTATCTGACAGATTTTATTAAAATGCTTATTCCTTGCACAGAGAGGGGTTGCTCCTAATACCCGATTTAAATGCATTTCTCAGACACATATGTGCTTAATTTCTAGTGCTATAGTCCCACAAATTTTAAAGTGATATTCTGGGTTCAACGTATTTCAGATTTGCGCTTCAGTAAGGCCTTTGATAAGGTTCCATGTGGTTGCTCTTGAAAGTTAGATCGCATAGAATCCAGGATGAGCTGGCAAATTGGAGACAAAACTGGCTTGATGTTCAGAAGCAGAGGGTAATAGTGGAAGGATGCTTGTCAGACTGGAAGCCTGTGACTAGTAAAGTGCCTCAGGGATCGGTGCTGGGCCCATTACTGTTTGTTATCCATATCAAATGATTTGGATGAGAGTGTACAAGACATGATTAGTAAGTTTGCTGATGACACTAAAATAGGCAGTATCATGGATAGTGAGGAAGGTTATCAGAAATTGCAGCAGGACCTTGATCAGGTGGGGAAGTGGGCTGACAAATGGGAGTTTAATATAGATAAGTGTGAGGTCTTGTATTTTGGAAAGTCAAGTCAAGGTGGGAGTTTCATAGTGAATGGTAGAGCCTGGAGTATATTGGAACAAAGATCTTGGAGTTCAGGTTCACAGTTCTCTGAAAGTGGAGTCACAGGTAGACAGGTTTTTTGGCACACTGGCCTTCATCAGTCAGGGCACTAAGTTCTGTTGCAGTTGGACAGAATGTTAGTAAGGCCGCACTTGGGAGTATGGTGTTGAGTTTTGGTCACCTTGTTACGAGAAGTAATTTACAGGGATGTTGCCAGGACTCAGTGGCTGGAGTTAAATGGAGAGGTTGGACAAGCTAGGACATTTTTTCTTTACAGTGTAGGATACTGAGGCGTGGGTGGGGGCGTCTTATAGAAGTGTATAAGATCACGAGAGGCATGGATAGGGTGAATGCACTCAGTCTTTATCCCAGGTTTGGGGAAATCGAGGACTAGAAGGCATCAGTTTCAGGTTCGAGGAGCAAGAATAAAAGGGAACCTGAGGGGGCAACTGTTGTACACAGAGGGTGATACACATTTGGAATGAGCTACCAGTGGAAGTGGTTGAATATTTAAAAGGCATTTGGACAAATACAGAGGGGAGGATTAGAAGGACATGGGCCACGTGCTGGGAAGTGGGGTGAGCATGGACGGACATTTTGGTCAGCATGGACCAACTGGGGTCAATGAGCCTGTCTCTGTGCTGCAGGACTCTATATTTAAAATACAAGGTCACCCATGAAAACCTCTTCAAATCTTGCTAAGCTTTCTCCTGCCATTTCTAACAAACTCTTTAGTTCTGGGCGGCACGGTGGCTCAGTGGTTAGCACTGCTGCCTCACAGCCGTGTGGAGTTTGCACATTCTCCCAGTGGCTGTGTGGGTTTCCTCCGGGTGCTCCGGTTTCCTCCTACAGTCCAAAGATGTGCACGTTAGGTGAATTGGCCAATTGCCCATAGTCCTAGGTGCATTAGACAGAGGGAAATGGGTCTGGGTGGGTTACTGTTCAGAAGGTCAGTGTGGACTGGTTGGGCCGAAGGGCCTGTTTCCGCACTGTAGGGAATCTAATCTATGACACCATAGACCCGTTCCTGACTTTAGCTTTTCATACATCTCTATCAGCAATCGTGGCAACACCCCTTCAGCTAATTGGATCCCAGATTTGCTACTCTTGCTGAACCGGTTTCCTTTCTCCATCTTTTGGACACTCAATATTCAATTCTTCTCAAACCTTCTAAACATCAGTTTCATCCATTCCTTTTGGGATATTTTGCCAAGTTAAAAGGCGCTGGAGTTGCATGCTATTGTTAACCATCTTTTCTCTCTGATGCAAATTTCCAATGTATTTCCTTTGTATTAGAGACATTGTTGATTACCTTAATAAAAAGCCCCAATAAGTGACCACAGCTCTATGTACATTATTCAATAATCAGAAGTATTCAAAAAGTTCAAAAATATCTAAACCTTCTAGTAATTCCCACGTACACCATTATTTTATAACACAATACAAGCACCGCTTACATTTCAGATCTATACTGAAAACATCCATATGGCATTAACTTGTTTTTCAATAGTTGCCAAAATTCGGAACTTTTGATTTTAGCTGTTCCAATCTCCATTAGCTTAAGCCCTTCTCCATCTTCCTTCATCTGTCAGACTAAACAGGCACATCCCATCATTTTGCTGTTACAATTCGCTTATCACAAACCCACAAATCTGTGCTGATCACAACAGTTAGATAATTGGTCCTTACTTACGTTGTACATCCACTGCCACTGAAACGGGACAGTGAATTTAAGAAGAATAGCGATGATTCTGGTGAAATATATATAACAAACAATCTGCGGAAAGACAAATTAGCAATTAGTAGAGACATTTTTATCTTCATCCCAAAATTGTCAACTCCTTGCCCTGGGACTGTGATTTCCCCTAGCTCGAGGCTCCTCAGGGAAGGGAAACCTACTCTGTCTGCCTTACCAAGGCCGCTTAAGAATTTTATGGATTCCAGCAAAGCCTTTGACAAATCTCATATGGCATCTCTGATGGAGAAGGTAAACGCACATGGGATTCAGGAAAACTTAGCAAGTTGGAGCCAAAATTAGCATAGTGGCAGAAAACTGTGACTGGGAGCCAGTGTCCAGTGGCATAGTATAGGGATCAGTGGAAGGTCCCTTTTTGATGATTATATATAAATGATCTCGATGAAAACATTGGCGGAAGGATTGGATGAGTAATTTTGTGGAAGTTTGTCTGGATGGTTGAGTGGATGAAAAAGCTCTTGGGTTACAGGAGGATATAAATGAATCAGTCAGATCAATGGCAGATGGAATTTAACTCTTAAAAGTGAGACACGATTCACTCAAAGTAACAAGACAGGAAAGTACTCAATGAATGGCAGGAAATTCAGAGTAACAAAGGGATCTTAGGATACTCGTCTAACGATCCTGATGGTGGCAAGACAAGTTAGTAGAGTAGTTATATATGAGTAGGTATATGGGACACTTACTGTCATCAGTCATGGCATAGATTACAAGATTATAGGGAGGTTATGTTAGAGTTATACAGAACTATGGGTCGGCCACAGCTGCAGTAGCATGTGCAGTTCTGGTCACAACAATATAGGATGAATGTGTGTAGAGGAGATTCACCAGAATGTTACCTGGCATGCAGCATTTTAGATATAAAGGGAACTGGATAAGCTCACGTTACTTTCTTCAGAGCAGAGAAGGTCAAGAGAGAACCTGACTGAGGTGTATAAGATTATGAAGAACATGTACAGGGTGGATAAGAAGGAGCTGTTCAACCTAGTCAAAGGGTCACCAATGAGGAGGTATAATCTTAAAGGGAAAAAGGCAGGAAGCTTTGAGGAATGTTGTTTCACTCAGAGGGCTGTGGGAATCTGGAATGCACTGCCTGGGAGGGTGGTTGAGGTGGGAAACCTCACCACCTTTCAAAAGTACTTGGTGAACACTGGAAATGTCATAACATTCAAGGCTATGGGCCAAATATTGGGAAGTGGGACTGGTGTAGATTTTAAGGTACTTTGTCAGTGCAGACACCATGGACCAAAAGGGCCTCTTCTGCACTATATGATTCTCTGATTTTTATAAAATTTAAGTTTGTAATAAACATAGCAGGTCTCTGTCCTCCAATGTTACATTCCATTTACTTCGGAAACCATAACAGAAATAGGAAAAGGTGTCGAGAACATGGGCTCTGCTCCAATACTGAACAAAATTATGGTTGATCTTCACTTTTCTGCCAGTTCCATAACCTGACATTTCCTCAGTCCAAAACCTGCCAATTTCACTCGAATACATTCTAATGAAACATACATGGGACCATGGGAAATAGGAGCATTAGGCCACTTAATCCAATCGAGCCTACTCCACCACTGAACTGGATCATAGTTGATCGCCCACCTCATCACCTAACCTGCACTATCGCCACAATCCCATGATAGCTTTAAAATCCAGGAATCCATAAATCTCAGACTTGAACAACCCAAGAAAGTACAGATTTCGAAGATTCAAAGAATGGAGAATTTTTTCAACTGTCTCAAAATGGTAAACTCCCCATCCTGAAACTGCAAGATTCCTAGTTTCAGGCTCCCTCGTGATGGAACAGAGGCTCTTGGTACCTACCCTGTCAAGCCCTCTTTAGAATTTTATACACTTCACTAGGAACAGCATCCACAAAACGGGAAAAGTCTTGTTCCTAAAGGTTTGGAGGGAAATAGGCCAGGAACAGACAGCTGGGACTAGTTTAGCTTGGAATTATGTTCGGCATAGACGAGTTGGACTGCAGGGTTAATTTCAGTGCTGAATGACTAACTCTATAACCTCTCACTGGTAAGGTAGATCACTCCATCCCTGATGTGGTTAGCCTCACCATTTGTAGCAATCTCAAAATGCACCACAAAACCTGCTTTCCAAAAGGCTGGATTGACGTTTGTGGCAATTCTTGGCCTAACCCTTCACTTTTTATAAAACCAAAGTCTGCCCGTGAGGGATTTGAACACTACTGTCACGCACGGCAATGTTTAGGCAGCTTCCTCACTGATCCAAGCGGGATCCGGGGGGAGAAAAACAAAAGCCACGTGTTAAACAAACATTTACACCTCACACAGTAACAGTGCGCATATACCCACCATGACATAAAAATGCCTGAAGAGTTTCAATTTGGCCAGATTCATTGCAGCTGCAGATAAAAATCAGGAAGAAAGTAGAATTAGTGATGAAAATCAGGACTGAATTTCCAGTTTGATCATTTTCTCATTTGCGCGAAATTCCATATTCTCTCCCTTTCACCAGTTTCTCCCTGCAAGGACAAAGGAACTGCAGTCGGAGTCGTTGTCATGAGTAGTACACAGTGTATATTATGGGTAGTAGCCCAATATTCAAGCATTCGGCATCACAAACCACCCCAAAACCAACATGCTCACACTTTGAATAAGTGATTTTGATTTATTACTACTATCACATATATAGAAGTACAACGGGAAGTGTTGTACTATGTGCTCTACATGCACATCATTAAAGTGCATCAGGGTGACCACACAGACCGACACACAGACCGACACACAGACCGACACACAGACCGACACACAGACCGACCAGACCGACACACAGACCGACACACAGACCGACACACAGACCGACACACAGACCGACACACAGACTAATCAAAGATCTGTCTGTGTGCTTTTCCAAGGCAGCAGGTAGTATACTTGGAGTCAATGGATGGCAGGCTGGTTCGTGAGATGGACTGGGCTGTACTCACAACTCTGTAGTTTCTCACTGTCCTGTGAAGAGAAATTGCCACACCATGCTGTGATGCATCAAGATGGTTTCTACAGTGCATACATGAAAATTCGAGAGCCTTATGAACATGCCAAATTTCATTAGCCTCCTGAGGAAGGAGAGATGTTGCTATCATCTCTTGACTGTTGCACTGATGTGGGTGGACCCGGACAGATTGTTGGTGATTGTCACTCCCAGGAATGTGATGCTCTCGATCATTTCCACCTCAGCACCATCGATACAGTCAAGGGCGTGCCCTCCACTCTGCTTCCTGAAGTCAATGACCAGGTCCTTCATTTTCCTGATGTTGAAGACAACGTTGTCTTTACACCAGTTATGCATTTGATCTCCTTATATGCCGTCTTGCCATTATTGTAGATCGAATCTCAAACAATGGTGTTGTCAGCAAACTTCTAACTGGAGCTGGTGCAGAATTTGGCCAGACAGCGGAGAGTGTAGAAGATGTTTTAGTAGGGGGTTGAGTACGCAGCCCTCCGGGGTACCAATGTCGAGGATCATAATGGAGAAGGTGCTGTTGCCTATCCTTACTGGCTGCAGTCTGGTCAGGAAGTCAAGATCCAGTTGCGTGGGGGGAAAAGAAGAGTCTCAGCTTCTGGAGTTTAGAGATGAGTTTGTTTGGAACATGCTAAGAAATCTCAATCAAGAGCAAGAACACAGGCTGATATTTTCCCTGCCCTCTGGCTAGGGTTAGAAATAATTGGACCAAAAATGTCACTATCATGAAGGAGATTGAGAGTAGAAGTAGATAGCAAGAGGTATTTACCCTTGGATGGAGAGTCTAGTACTTGGGGGTCAGAGCCTTTGGACAAAGCGTCAGCCGCTTAAGACTGGTGACATTTTTCTCTTTGGAGAATTATGATCTTAGGTCTGAGTCCAGAGAGATGTGGATGTTCAGCTGTTGCATACATTCATGTCAAACACACCAGAGACATGGGGATGCAGCAATTGACCAAAATTGATGTAGAAGATCAGCCAGGATTGTAATGAACACCCCACACAGCAGGCACAAGGGGCACAATGGCCTACTCCTACAGACAAACTGCAAGTTGCTAACAATACTGCAGCATCTGACAGTTCATGGAGTATACTCCGATTGAGCTTTAAAAACAAATTGAACTGATCAATAATAACTTACTGTCGCCTTCCACGTAGCTGTTAGGCTATCAAACTTACCCTTACCATCTGTGCTTGAAGCCTCCTGCAAGTGCCTAATTGACCTGAAAAATACAAAAAATCGAAATCAAATTGAATTAATGATGTTCCCTCCTATCATTTTAAAATAAGTCAACAATCTGAATCAGTCAAAAACAAAAAAAAATTGTGGATGCTGGAGATGTGAAACAAAAACAAAAATTGTTGGAGAAACTCAGTAGGTCTGGCAGCAACTGTGGAGAGAAAGCACAAACAACATTTAAGGTCCAGTGACCTTTCTTCAGAACTGAAGTAAACTACAGTACGCTGTGCGCATGCATCAGATCCACACAACCTTACTTATGGGCCCATCACAAAGTACACTGAGCAACTCCTTGAACACTTCCCAGATGCCCGGTCTGAATTGGAGAGCAGACAGAGAAAATAACAAAATGAAGTTTCTGAAGAAACCAATGAAAATGTATCAGAGAACTGCAGTGTTGCATTATCCATGTTCTACCACCAAGTGGAGCAAGGGGACAAGATAACATTCAACCCTGACTACCCTTCTCATACCACAGAAGAAAAAGTTGATTCAGACCAGCCAGCACCAAGACATCCATGTCACTGTTTAACTTCCACCAGAGCCTGCTCCTGGTCATCAGAATGTACTTTGGTTTCGACTTAGAATCTAAGGGGAAACCTATTCACTCTTCACCAAGTCATATTCTCACAACTCTCTGTAAAGAAGTTTCCCTGACCTTCTTTATGAATTTACCTTGCAGCTGCTAGTTTTGCACTCTCCCCACAAACGAATACAGCTTCTCCAACATCTACCAACAAACAAACTTCTCAATCTTGAGGACATCCAGGAAGTTGTACCTCGGTCTCTTGCAAGAGACAAACCTTCACTGATATTTAATTGCACCTAATTTTGGTTAAGTTCAAAGCTTATAAACTTGAAGCTCTGAGTCCACAAGTGTAGTGTAAGCATGATGGGAAAATGAAAGTCAACTTCAGCTGCACAAATGATCTGTTTTGTAATGTTTCATCCAGACCAGGACTTCACCCAGTCTGGGTGATAACATTTCCTGAAGTGCTTTTATATTACAAATAATGAGTGGGAATTTTAATTGGCAGGTGCGTCTAGTGGCTAGAAAAGAGAAGGCTAAGGAATTCTTGTCAAAGTTTAAGATATTCGCAGTAATTAAAACAAGGTCAGCAAGGTGAATGTCACAGAATAGGAGTTCTCTGATTGGAGCTGTTAAATCTGGCCCAATCAGGGAGCCCAGGTTGACAGATAGCAAACAGGACGCCTGACACTCCTGTTTTGAGAGCTACCTCTGACTGAGCTGGATCAGTGTCAAGGACTGTAAAGAAAGGGTGACTCAGTAACAGGATACCAGCCTCTAGAGTTATTGCAATATTAAAAAGGATCTGATAGGAAAGATTGAGCGAAATTATTTTTGCTGGTTGGGGAGTCTAGCAGTAAAATGACATAACCGATAAGGTGAAGACAGATCTTTCAGAACTGAAAGTAGGAAACACTTCAACATGCAAAGAGCAAAGGATGGCAATACATGAAAATAGAAACACAAGGGAGAAGACATTTTTCGTACATGCATTTCATAGCTTTGCAAAGAATACTTACCAAACAACAGGAAACAGAATCGCTCCACAGCAAATAAGATCCACTAGGAACAGAATCTCCTTCCACAAAGCGTACTCACTCGTCCCCTCTTCAGTCGATTCAATGATGATAAAGGCTGTATTTGCTAACACCTTAAGAGACAACAGAAAAAGGAATTTAACTTTTCTGCCCCCAACAGTATTTTTAATTTAACAAAAAAAGAGAATTGATAGTTGCACAGCACTTTGTCTGAAATAGGCTTTACACAGTCAGTCGGCTTTCCTGTTACTTCATCCTATTACTGTAGAAACGCAGTCCAAGCACTGCTGAATTGAGCTGCCCCCGCTATCTGCTGGCCCAGTTACTCAGGAATTAAATCCTTCCCAGATAATTGCAATTTTTCTTCAATTGCCCAACTTCCTTTGCCATCATCAGCAAATATGGTGCTCTGCCATATGTAGTCTGCAAAGCCAGGATTCTAACATATTATACTGTCCAAGAAAAATTCCATTTCCTGCAGGCCTTATGTAATTTTTAAAATCTCTAAAATAAAACAAACAATTTGTGGATGCTGGTGATGTACAACAACGAAAAACAGAAATTGCTGGAGAAACTCTGTAGGTCTGGTAGCATCTGCAGACAAATTGAGTTAATGCTTGAGTTCAACGATCCTTCTGCCTGATGTGCCAAGTTTCTCCAGCAATTTGTTCGCTTCTTTTTTGTTAATCAAATGCTTTCAACCCACTTTTACATTTACCTCAAGTCTGGTCTGCCATTGACGAGGCAGTGGGGAAACCAACGTGAAAATGTTTGATTTTGGCAATATATTGCTGTCACGTATGGTTACTATGGAGGCAAGCTAGACAATCATTCTGAACCAGAGGACACCTGTCACAATATTGTTCAGGACACAAAAATACATCCAATTTCTTTGGTGTGGTCATATCATAGGGTTCTCAAAGTTCACCTGAAAGGTTAAGCAACTCTGGGTTCAACACCACTCCCTGGAGATAATCAGGACTGGTAGTCAGATTCACACAGCATGGAAACAACCCTTTAGTTCAACCACTTCATGCCGAGCAGAATCCCAAACTAAACTAGTCCCACCTGCCCGTGCTTGGCCCATATCCTCCCCGAACACTTATTCATGTACTTACTTAAATGTCTTTGAAATGTTGGAACTGTAGCCCCATATCCACCAGTTGCTCTGGAAGTTCATTCTACACACCACCCACTAAAAAACTTGTCCCTCATGTCTTTTTAAAATCTTCCTCCTCATCTTAAAAATCTGCCCCCTAGTCTTGAAATCCCCCATCCGAGGGAAAGACACCTGCCAACCTATACTCATTATTTTATAAACCTCTAATGTCACCCCTCAACCTCTGATACTCCAGTGAAAAACATCCCAGCCGATTCAACCTCTCCTTTAACTCAGACCCTCCATTCTGGTAACATCCTGAAAAACCTTTGCTGAATCCTTTCCAGCTCAATAATATCCTTCCTCTAAAGCAGTGACCAGACTAGAGGCAGTACTCCAGAAGAGGCCTCAAAAAGAGTACACTTTCTGAAACATGTCAAAAACTTCTCAAAACTGGCAAACATGTCATTTGAGGAAAATTGCTAACCACTCTGAAAGTAGAGCAACCCTCATCCTACCTGTCTATTTTAATACATTCCTCTCAACTCTGGATTTTCAATGATCTAACATCCCACCATGAATATTAGCCATGCTTGTTATGAGTCTAACTTTAGATTTGAACTGTATAAGGAGGGGAGAGTATCTGATTATGAAGGACTGCCCACAAATTGGTCATGTCCACAATCTTGTCTTCCCACGCACCACTGCCTCCAAAGTACAAACTGTCCAACTGATGAGCACTAGCAGACAATGTTGTTGCTGCATAGTCAACAGGCCAGCGTGTCATATACTGCACAGCGTCAAAATTATAACTTTACAGTACAGAAGGAGGCCAATCAACCCATAGTGTCTGTACCAGCTCCCAAAAGAGCCACCCAGCTAGTTGCACTCTCCATCCCTATCTCTGTGGCCCTCTAACTTCATCCCTTTCAAATATATATCCAGCTCTCTTTTAAGCCCTCTTATGGAATCCATCTTCACCACCTCCCAGGCTGCTCATTCCAAATCCTAACAACTGAGTAAAGAAGTTTCTCCTCATCCCACTCCTAGTTCTCTTACTGATAATCTTGAAATAGTGACACACCCTATTTACTGACACACCAACCAATGGGGATAGAATATGCTGCCCTACCCTGTCAAAATTGTTCATAATTTTGAGCACATCAGTAAGGTCACCTCTTAATCTTCTCTGCTCCAAGGAGAACAAGCCCAATCTCTCTATAGTCTTGTATTATATCTAAAATCCCTCACTCCTGGTATCATTCTAGTAAATCTCCTTTGAATTCTCCAGGACTTTAATATCCTTTCCTTAAATAAGTGCCCAGAACTGAACACAATGCACCAAATGTAGTCTGACCAATGATCTGTAGAGGTGTAGCATGACTTCCTTGCTTTTGTATTCTATGCCTCTATTTTTGAACCCAAGGATCCAACAAGCCTTCTTAATTGTTTCAACTTGCCTGGCCATCTTCAGAAAATCATATGTGAAACCCAAGTTCCCTTTGCTCTGTACTCCCCTCAAAGTTGTACCATTGAGTCTGTTTTGGCTCTCCATGTTTCTTCTACCAAGATGCATTGCCTCACATTTCACAGCTTGGAATTTCATTTGCCAGGTGTCTGCTTGTTTGGCCAACTTGTCGATGCCCCTCTGAATTTGCTCAGCATCACCCTCAGTATCATCTGCAAATTTAGAAATCTTGCCCTCAACTCCTATCTCCAAATCACTTGTATACATGAGAAAAGGCAAGGGTTCTAACAACAGTCCCAGGGGAACACCATTTTCAAGTAGTCTCCAGTTTGAGAATTTCCCATCTATACCTACCCTGTGTTTCCTAACCCACGCTGCCTAGGACCAATCCTAAACATTTCCAATTTGCTCACCAACCTGGTACATGGTACTGTATCAAATGCTTTCTGCAAGTCCAAATATACAACATCCACAGCACTACCCTCACCTACTCCGAGTCATCTTGTCAAAGAACTGAAACGTCCAAATAATTATATTTTAACACTGTTGGCTGCTCCTTGATTTCCATAGTCCTAGGCCTCTGCTGTGGGTCTTCGTGTTTTACATAAACATATTAAATTGATTAATTAAAGTATTTTACAACTATACTTGGAACAAGAGAGGGATCAAGGGGCTTTGCAACATTTTTAGTCCTGGACACC
The DNA here is from genome assembly GCF_004010195.1 of Chiloscyllium plagiosum. Classification (NCBI taxonomy): domain Eukaryota; kingdom Metazoa; phylum Chordata; class Chondrichthyes; order Orectolobiformes; family Hemiscylliidae; genus Chiloscyllium; species Chiloscyllium plagiosum. Next base: position 101,899,210 of record NC_057717.1, on the reverse strand, counting down.
AGTGGATTGTTCTCCTGAAATGGCTTTAGTGATACGTAACTTGCGTAATTTGTTCAAACCACTATCAAGTTTAATAGTTGACATTAAAAAGGTGAAGTGCACCTTGAGATAATGGGACACAGTGTTACAGAGCAGCAATGCCTCAGCTCAATTCCATGTAATGAATTACTAGATTCAGGAAGAGTAATGGTTTAAAGACGCTGAGGAAATTTTTCTGACTTCTTGGCAGGTTAAGAGATGAGAAGCAGAAGTACTGTGCGGTGGGGAAAAATAAGGCACCCTAAACTCTTGCAGCTGCTGTCTAACCCATGAGCCCCTCTGAAAAAAGATGACTGGACAAGATTGGTATCATCTTGGATGACTTCACCCTCCTCCGCACAGGGAGATGTCCTACTGATACTTTGTTGGAACTTAAGCAAAAGGCCAAATTGACAACTTCCAAGATAGCCCAGTGACTGTGGAATCAGGAGAATGGAAATAAGGGGAAGAAAAGAAGTGTTGGAACAGAAAAGTCACAATGTAACTGGAAGCCAGTTTCTTTGTGAACTGTAAAAACTAAAGCATCAAAATATTTGCTGACATAATTACTTTTAAAATCATCTACTTAGTACTGCAAAACTCCCTGCAGTTCTCAAATCCTTACACATTAAACAGATGAATTCCAGTCCAGAGTATTTGAAATCTTCTTTACCTGAAGAGGAATCACGATCATAAAGATTTTTTTGTCTTTATCTGACAGGATATATTTTATAAAAGCCCATCCTGTGCCGATCAAAGCCAAAGTAATAAACAGCAAGGCACCTTTCAATCTGCAGAATAAGGTGGGACATGAAGTTCAAATTGTTACCATCACTTGAAAAGAAGCATCCTTGCCAAAAATATTTTGCACATGGCTTTTAAACTTGATTCAAAGAAAATATTTCCATTTGTACATTACATCTTCCACAATCTCGTGAGCTCTCAAGCCACTCTCTACCCTGTTGCAATGTTAAGGAACACTGCAGAATTTCTGCACACAAGTGAGCTCGCACAGCAACGATCAGGTAATGCATTTCGGTCATATACTTTAGATGGTAAATACTGGTAAAGGCAACAATTCCTCTGCCCTTCACCAAACAGTGCCTTGGGATTTTTGAAGTCTACCCACCTGTGCGGACAGGGCTTTGGTTTAATATCTCTTTAAAAAGACTGCACTTCCAACAGTGTGGCACTCCCTTAGGACCTACACTTGTGACTTGCTGACTCAGAGGAGAATGCAACTCAAAGAGCCACAACAAACACCAAGACTATGGTAGGAACAGAGACCAAAAGGAGTTAGTGTTCAATGGTCAGCTGAAGCTTGGAGTGGGAGCCCAGAAGTCCTCTGCAGTTCAAACCACACCCTCTCCTTTAAACATCCAAGTACTTACAGATGAGTAATGTAGTACATGACAGCCCAACCTTCAATCGCTGATCCTTTAACAGCAATGAAATAGTAGTTTATCTGGAAAAGAATAAATGAATAAGAATTGGAAATAGAACTGGAACATTAGACAAACATTAATTCAAACAGTTACAGCCAGTGTACATCATGGCATAATGATAATGTCACTGGATCAGTAACTCAGTCCAAGGAAGTTGCTCTGGGGACAAAGACAGAATTTGCTGAGAAACCTATGTCTGGCAGCATCTAGAGTCAATGAGCTGTACAGCATGTAAACAGACCCCTCAGTCCAAATAGTCCACGCCGACCAGATATCCTAATCTAATCTAGTCCCAAATGCCATCATTTCACCCATATCCCTCTAAACCCTTCCTATTCATATACCCATCCAGATGCCTTCTAAATGTGGTAATTGTGCCAGCCTCCACCACTTCCTCTGACAGCTCATTCCATACACACACCACCCTCTGCGTGGAAAAGTTGCCCCTTAGGTTTCTTTTAAATCTTCCCCCTCTTACCTTAAACCTATGCCTCCTAGATTTGGGCTCCCTCATCGTAGGGAAGAGACTTTGTCTATTCATCCTATCTGTGTCCATCACGATTTTATAAACCTCTGTAAGGTCACCCCTCAGCCTGACACTCTAGGGAAATATCATCAGCCTATTCAGCCTCTCCCTGTAGATCAAACCCTCCAAGCTCAGTAACATCCTTGTACATCTTTTCTGCACCCTTTCAAGTTTCACAACATCTTCCCCGCAGCAAGGAGATCAGAACTGAATGCTGTTTTCCAAAAGTTGCCTAATCAGTGGCCTGTGCAGCTGCATCATGACCTCCCAACTCCATTCTCAATGGCCATCTGTGGAGAGAAAGCCCGAAACATGAATTCTGTTTTGTCTCTCCACAGATGCTGCTGCGTTTCTCCAGCAATTTCTCATTTTTTTTGGATTTCCAGTGTCCACAGTTCTTTGTTTTATTGGCCTGAAGACATGGTTCAAATCCCACCAAAGCAGCCAGAAGTTAAATTCGGTTAATAAATCCAGAATGTAAGAAGCTAGTTTCAGTAACAGTGACCCTGAAATTATGTCAAAATAAAAGACATCTGGTTCACTAATACCTTTTAGGGAGGAAATCTGCCAAGGTTTCCTGGTCTGACCTACTGCCCTCATAGCTGAGCAGGTTACTCATTTAAAGGGTAATCAGCAATGGACAATAAATACTGGGTTTTCCAACCATGAAAGAATTTTTGAAAAGGCTGGATACTGCCCAGAGTAGTCTAGTGCATTATTTTGGAACACAGTTATTTTTATTCTGCTCTTATTGCATCCTTTTTTTAAAAAAAAGGTGGGACTGGGAGCAGTAGGAAACTTTAAAGACCAGCTTTGTCTTTAAAGTGGGAACTGAAAGCAAGTTGCTGATTTTGAAGATTTGCCACTAGTTGCAGTGGTTGAATAATACTTACAGCGTGGAACAGTATGGAGATGGATTTGGTGAATGCCAATGCAGCCATCAACCAATGGATTTTAAACACACTGCTCCTGGGAGAAACAAGTACGATTAGGGTGTGGTAGGAACTGATAACAAAATCAAATAAACACGGAAATGGAGGTCAGATAGCATTGGCACAAAGAAACACTTTCTTATTGTCTAGCAGAGCGGAATACCGCCCTCATTTCCTTACACCAGCCTGTTTAGTGTCTGCTACAATCTTCAGAAAACTTACTTTTGATAAGTGTGTGCAGTTTCAGTTTTCCTTTCTTATTTGGAGTGCAGTAATAAATAAAATCCATTCCCATCCTCATTAATCTGCATCTCATTACACTGAAACACTGAGGATTGATCTTGATGAGTGAACTTTCTTCATTGGGGCAGCACAGTGGCTAGCACTGCTGCCTCAGTGCCAGGTACCCAGGTTCAACTGCAGTCTTGGGTGACTGTGCAGGGTTTGCACATTCTTCCAGTATCTGCATGGGTTTTTCTCAGGGTGCTTCGGTTTCCTTGCACAGCCCAAAGAGGTCCAGGTTAGGTAGTTTGCCCATGCCAAATTGCCCCATTATAAACAAGAACATGCAAGCTAGGTGGATGAGCCAATGCTAAATATAAGGTGATGGGAATAAGCTGAATCTGGACAGGATGCCCTTCAGAGGGACAATTCATTGGGCCAAGTGGCCTCTTTCTGCAATCAGGTGAAAGTGAGGACTGCAGATGCTGGAGACCAGAGTTGAAAAATGTGGTGCTGGAAAACACAGCAGGCCAGGCAGCATCCGAGGAGCAGGAAAATCAATGTTTCTGAAGAAGGGCTTATGCCCGAAACGTCGATTCTCCTGCTCCTCTGATGCTACCTGGCCTGCTGCGTTTTTCCAGCACCACATTTTTCAACTCTTTCTGCAATCATACAAATCTGGGGACGACATGGTGGCTCAGTGGTTAGCATTGCTGCCTCAGAACACCAGGGACCCGGATTCAATTCCGGCCTCGGGCAACCGTCTGTGTGGAGTTTTACGTTCTCCCTGTGTCTATACGGGTTTTCTCCAGGGTTCTGGTTCCTTCCCATCGTCCAAAGATAGGCAGGTGAGGTGGATTGGCCATGCTAAATTGCCCTCTCGTGCTCAGGGATATGCTGGCTAGGTGGATTAGCCACGGGAAATGTATGTATGGTTACAGGGAGAGAGTTCTTTTTTTGGGGGGGGGGGGGGGGGGGGTTGTGAGATGCTTTGTGGAGGAATGGTATAGAATCTATGGGCTGAATGGCCTGCTTTCACACTATAGGGATTCTTGGATTCTAACAGCAGACCACACCTAACAGCTCAACGCCACCCGTTCCAAACTATTCACACCACCCCTTCCTTTCAGTTTTGGTTAGTGCAGTGACAACAGGATAAACGGAAAATATTTCAAATGTAATTGGTAAAGACAGAAAGAAGCTAGAATGCGATTATTAAAACATGCAAATTAATTATTCTAAAATATACAAAGTGTTTGAGAGGACTAAAACAGCAGACACTGGCTAGATTAAGGGTAACTCAAATTTCCCTAATCCTACGTTTTTGTTGGTTCACAGCTTAGGCAGCTTAAAGGTCAAATCTTTGAAAGGAATAAAACTAAAATTGTTTGTCACCATAAGATAGATTACCCAGCTCACCCTCATCAACATAGAACAGTTGTTAAACAGCTCACTGGTACTCTACAAAGTATCGAGTCACTCACATACTTCATAATGAAAAAATAGCTTGAAGAGTGGACAGTGAAGGAGCATTACCTGTGTTTTAGGAGCAGGGAAACCCAGAATAAGGCTGCCACAAAGAAAAAACCAGACATCACTAGATACAGCAGAGGCAGGGGGAACTCGCCAGCCGAAAGGTAGGTCCTCGGATTTCTCGCCGTTATGTCAATCTGTGAAGGAAAGTCTGAAGTGCTAAAGTACAGACTGTAGACGTTAAGAAAAAAAAAAGGAATGACAATAGCAAATAATAAGAACTATCTGAGCTCCACTTATGTGCTGCCCAGTGTGTACCCAATATAGTAGGTTTGAGCTTTTCAGGAAGTTACTTTGATTAGCATGCCAACTGGACTTTGACACACTATCCTCACAACAGTACTTCATCTCATCTCAACTCACTAGTTTTTCAGCCCCAATACCTCCGATGTATTTCTGTTACAACTACAAATAACAAGTTATGTTCAAACAAGATTATATAGGTCATTCAGAGTTAGAGTGTAGTTTCATTACAGATCACCCAGGGAGTCAGAGTTGTTGTATTTGACATGTATTATGTAGCCTGGGGTATGGAGAGATCTAAAAATGTTCCTTTATCTCACCCCCCACCCCCGCCCCCAGAACGTGGATAACCAGGAATCTCTCTGGTCTTAACACCTGCTGTTGGTGAGTTGGAGGAATTTGCAGATTGATACTCAACATGTTCGGCACGTTATATGTGGCCCATCCTTGGCCACCATGGTTGGGCTGGGACTTGAGCTCCAAAAGGTTCAAGCTCAAGGGCACTACCCACTTATCCACACAACCTTGCGTAGCTGGCACCAACAATTAAGAGTCAACCTTCGGAAAACTAAGATTACCCGATGTTGGCACCCGTCGCAGTGAGAAGCCAATTAAGCGTGTTTTATTTAACATGCACATTCCAATTTGCATGAACTGCAAAGACACTAACTAGGAATTGAGCAAAAGGTTTTATGGAACACAGGAAGCGATGGTGGGATCATAGGTACAGATGGCAGCTGTTCAATCCCCCTTGAGCTTGCTCCTGCATTCAACCTGACCAGAACTGATCCGTATTTTAATTCTATCTACCTTCATTAGTTTGTTGGAAAGCTAGAAACTTAAAGGCAATTGAGGAGAAATCAATCTCCTGTTTCCCCCTCCCAGTGTCCTTCAACAAACATACTTACTGTCATGTCAAATGCAACAGCATGTTTTTTCTCTGAAGGGATCTTATGACAGTTGTGGAAGCTGAGTGTATAAAGACCTTCCTCTGCTGGGCTTAGAACCTTCACAAAGAACTGTGTGGAAGAATTACAAAATGGTACTAAGATCGATACATATCACAGGAAGCAATTAGATTTTGTGAAGAAAAGATTCTTACATTGAAGGTGTAGCTTGCATTTGTATAGAGCAATTCAAAAACTTCCTCGTTCTTTTCAGCTTTGCTCTGCAGAAGAAACAAATTTGATATAAGATACTGCAAAACACTTAGCCAAGCAGAGAAACTGACAGAACCACCATCATAACTTTGTTACTGAAGCACATAATCAGGGAGCAAATGGGTGCCTGCACTATGGACAACTGCCACACACCCAACTTGAACCTAGCCAAGCCCTTCGAACAGAAAGGTCACCCACTTCACCAGCTTTAGAGACTAACATTCAATATGCATCAACAAGAAAACTGATGATCTACTGTTTACCTCAGCGCTGCCTTTGGGATCTTGCCTTATGCCTTATGAAGCAATTGCATTTCAAGACATACAGTATTTTATTGAACTATAGTAAACTTCATAGATTTCAAAAAAGTCTGACGTTAAGAAAGAGGGGAGTTTGTTTCTACAGCTCAGGATCCCCCAGGTTCATTAATTAAAAGGAGTTATGCATTACGCCTACACCACACCAATAAAGCTCAACCTGGTATTAATAAAAAAAAACTGCACTGACAATTTCAATCTGTACTCCCTACTAGAATGCTAATTAGGCTCCACTGCTGCTCCCTTCAAAGCTTTCTTGTTCTGCTCTGGCTCCAGCTCTCCACATCCTGAGAGAGGATGAGATTGTAAAGGAGAGAGCAAGGGAGCACTTTCACAAACCAGATGAATGCATACATACTCAACTCAATTATTGTCACTTTGTGGGTCAAAAGGCCTCCTCCAGTGCCGTACATTTTTATAACTAGAGGACCTAGTAACAGCTATGCCTGTGCAAATGAATCTGATCCGCTCACTTCCTTCAGCTTGGAGCTACTCATCCACAGAGACAATTCCCAGCTCCGCTGCCAGACTAGGAGACGTACCAACCAAAAACATTTCCAAGTCTGGAGGCAGTAAAACGAGACTAGTGATTCCACACAGTGTCTCTGTGACTCCCCTCTCCTGCTTTTCTCTGACACATCAGAACAACCCTGCTCCCCCATCCTCACCCACCACCATATTTTCCTCAAATGGTAACTTTAAATATCTGGTCAGTGCCACCATTCCCAGGCAGCCCCTTCCAATTACAGCACCCATCTATAATCTGCAGACAACCATCAAATTTGACCAAGGACCTCATGGAAACATTGATTTGACTTACTCAGTCACAAAATCCAGAACCCCAAGAACTTTTTTATACATTACAACAGGACAGAGCAGTAGATTCTCAGACACAATGAACAGTTGGTTAAGAAAAGCTATCTCCCTAATCTGGCAGGTGTCAGTGTCACTAGTTGGGAGTCCAGCTGCATTCTCTGGTTAGATAGAAGGTAACCATGCCAATGCTGATACTCAGAGCAACCATTTTCTCTGAAGTGGAATTTGAACCTAAACATTTGATGGAATTATAACACTGCAGAGACCAACCTCTTTAATCGGCTGCACTTTTCCTTTTGACGCTTCTTTGGTCTTGCTTTGATCGGTTTCTCTTTTCCGTCTTGTCTTTGAACCTAGTGAAACACAATTTCAGCATGATGCCATACCTCAAACATGAGCAAGTTGACAAGGAGAATAGCTAGGCCAGGCCTAACCAGCAACTTTAAAACTGGACACTAGCAAGTGATAGAGAAGCTAACCAGCAAACTCCTCCAGCTTCTTCGGTCGCCAAGTACACAGAGACAGCATGGAAACAGACCTTTGGCTCCAACTTGCCCATGCCAAACAAATATCCTACATTAATCTCGCCCCATTTACCAGCATTTGATGAGAACTCGTTGACTGAGGTAAGAAACAGGAAAATAAAGGTCCCCTTGTTGGGAGTTTTCTATAGGCCTCTGAACAGTTCCAGAAATGGAGAGGAGAGGATTCTGGTTAAGAATAAAAGAAACAGGGTAGCTGTTACAGAAGACCAACTTTCCAAATATGGACTGGAAATGCTACGGTTAAAGTACTTTAGATGGGTCAGTTTTTGTCCAAGGTGTGCAGGAGGGTTTCCTGACTCAGTATGTAGACAAGCCAAAAATAGGTGTAGCCACATTACCCAGTACCAAATCCAACGAACCAGGCCAGGTGTTAGATTTGGTTGTAGGTGAGCACTTTGGTGATAGTCACTACAATTCAGTTATGTTTACTTTAGTGATGGAAAGGGATAGGTACATAACGCAGGGAAAGATAATTATGTTTAAATTAGGCAAGATTTGGGATGCATAAGATGGGGAAGGAAACCCAGGGGATGGGCACAAAAGAAATGCGGAGCTTGTTCAAGGAACAGCTACTGCGTGTCCTTGATAAGTCAGACAGAGAGGAAGAGGCCGAGCGAGTGAGCTGTGGTTTACTAAAGAAGTTGAATCTCTTGTCAGGAGGAAGGAGGCGGCTTATGTAAAGAGGCGTGAAGGCTCAGCTAGGCCACTTGAAAGATACAGGTTAGCCAGGAAAAAGAGAGAGTGCTAAGAGGAGCCAGACGGGGACATGAGAAATCTTTGGCAGCTAAGATCATGGAAAATCCTAAAGCTTTGAATAGGTATGTCAGGAATAAAAGAATGACTAGATTAAGATTAGGGCCAGTCAAGGACAGCAGTGGGAAGTTGTGCTTGGAGTCCTTAGAGATAGGAGAGGCGGTAAATGAATATTTTTTGCCGTATTCACACAGGAAAAAGACAATGATGCCGAGGAGAATACTGAGATACAGGCTACTAGACTAGACAGAATTGAGGCTCATAAGGAGGTGGTGTTAGCAATTCTGGAGAGTATGAAACTAGATCAGTCCCCTAGGATTTATCAAAGGATTTTTTGGGAAGCTGGGGAGGAGATTGCAGAGTCTTTGGCTTTGATCTTTATGTTGTGGTTGACTACAGGAATGGTACCAGATGACTGCAGAATAGCAAATGTTGTCCCTTGTTTAAGAAGGGGAGTAGAGACAACCCTGGTAATTATAGACCAGTGAATCTTACTTCGGTTGTGGGTAAAATGTTGGAAAGGATTATGAGAGAGGGGATTTATCATCATCTAGAAAGGAATAAGTTGACTAGGGATAGTCAACATGGTTTTGTGAAGGGTAGATCTTGCCTCAAGTTCTTTTAGATGGTGACCAAACAGGTGGATGAGGATAAAGTGGTTGATGTGGTGTATATGGATTTCAGTAAGGCGTTTGACAAGGTTCTCCACAGTAGGATATTGCAAAAAATACAGAGTCATGGGATTGAGGAGAATTTCGCAGTTAAGATCATAAATTGGCTAGCTGAAAGAATACAGAGGGTAGTAGTTGATAGGAAATGTTCACCCTGGAGTTCAGTTACTCATTGTGTACTGCAAGGACCTGTTTTGGGGCCACTGCTATTTGTCATGTTTATAAATGACCTAGAGGAGGACTTAGATAGGTTAGTACGTTGCAGATGACAAAATTGGTGCAGTGGTGGACAATGCGGAAGGACGTTACAGGTTACAGAGAAACATAGATAAGCTGCACAGCTGGGCTGAGAGGTGGCAAATGGAGTTTAATGCCAAAAAGGGAGGTGTTTCTCTTTGGAAGTAGTAACAGGAATAAAGAGTCCTAGGCTAATGATAGGATTCTTGGTAGTGTGGATGAGCAGAGAGATCTGTGTCCATGTGCATAGATGCCTGAAAGTTGCCAATCTGGTTGATAAGATTGTTAAGAAAGCGTACAGTGTGTTAGCTTTTATTGGTAGAGGGATTAAGTTTCAGGGCCATGAGGTCATGTTGCAGTTGTACAAAACTCTGGTACGGCCGCACTTGGAGTATCGCATACAGTTCTGGTCGCCTCATTATAGGAAGGATGCGGAAACATTGGTAAGGGTGCAGAGGATATTTACCAGGATGTTGCCTGGTATGGAGGGAAGATCTTGAGGAAAGGCTGAGGAACTGGAGGTGACTTAACTGAGACATAGAAAATGATCAGAGGATTAGATCAGGTGGACAGTAAGTGCCTTTTTCCTTGGATGGTGATAGCTATCACGAGGGGACATAGCTTTAAATGGAGGGCTGATAGAGAAAGGACAGATGGCAGAGGTAGGTTCTTCAGAGAGTAGTAAGGGCAGGGAATCTCCGGTCTGTAACAACTTTGGGAATTGACATTTCAAGCATAAGCTCTTCATCAGGAATTCCTCATTCCTGATGAAGAGCTGATGCTTGAAACAGATTCTCCTCCTCCTTGAGCAGCTGGACTTTTCCATCACCACACACTCGACTGATCTGCAGTCCTCACTTTCTCCCTCACCAAATTTAAGGGCATTTAAATGGTCATTGGATAAACATATAGATGATAATGGAACAACGTAGGTTTGATGGGCTTCAGATTGGTTCCACAGTTGACAACATTGAGGGCTGATGGGCCTGTATTGCACTGTAATGTTCCGTGTTCTATTTGGCCGATATCCCTCTCAACCCTTCCTGTCCATGTACCCATCCAGATGCCTTTTAAATGTTGTAATTGTATCCACCACTTCCTCTGGCAGCTCATTCCATACACACACACCATCTGCATAAGTAGGTTGGCCATTAAGTCCCTTTTAACTCTTTCTCCTCTCACTTTAAAACTTGTCCCTCTAGTTTTGGATTCCCCAGCCTTGCAAAAACAACCTTGACTATTCACCTTATCCATGCCCCTCATGATTTTATATACCTCTATAGAGGTCATCCCTGGCCTCCAGTACTTCAGGTTAGGTGTTAGCTAGGTTCAGGTATCAATCTCTGTGTTCAGAATTACTAAAATTACTAAAAGAGTGGAAACAGGCCAGTCGGTCCATCCTGTCCATACCTAGAACCACTCCCTTCCCTTCTCTCCATAGCCATGTGTACTGTGTTCTTTCGGATAAAACAATTCCTTTGGAGTTGAGACCCCTATTTCTTAGTACAAGTTAAGTACTGGTCCCCGATCGCTGCTGGGTGCCAGTCTTGATTTTAAAATTCTCAACCTCGCTTTCAAATCCCTGTGTGGTTTTGTGCCTCCCTAATCTCCTCCAGCACCATAACCTTCCACGACATAATCATTCCTCTAAATCAGAGGTGTTGTGCATCCCTGAATGTAAATCGTTCCACCATTGGTGGTCATGTCATCTGATTAGACTCCAAGCCCTGGAATTCCCTTCCTTCGCGTCTCCATCCCCACCTTATTTGCCTCCTTTTAAACATTCCTCAAAAAACTGCTTACTCAAGCTTTATCTCCTCACAAGGTTTGTTTTACAATGCTCCTGTGAGCACCTTCAGACCTATCGGTATGTTAAATTTGCTATATAGGTTCTTGCAGCCACGGTAAATGCCTCAGTAGAGTCTTGTGGGACACAGTCTGGATACCATCTTCTACAAAACATTCAATAGCGGCCCACCTATGGGGGACATGAGAGAATTCACGCTCTGTTCAAGGAGGACAAGGGACAGTCTCTCGATATCTTGGCAAAATATTAGCCAACACTACCAAAATGAATTAGGTGGTCACTGATTCACCTTGCTATAGGCAGGAACTTCCAGTGTACAATTTGGCCACTATGTCCCTGCAGTCGCACATGTCAAAAGTATCATACTGCCTATGAAAATATCGAGACATCCTGAGAACATGAAAGGCATGAATAAAGATGCAAATTATCTTTTCCCTTTTGCACTTATTATGAAATAAATGTTATCCAGTGAACTATTGTTGAAGGACAACAGCAATGACAGTATTTTCTGCTCATAAATTAGGATCAGCCATTCACATTAACACAGTTGCATGACTGCAGTAACTGCTAGACATTCTTTATAATATTGACAAAAATAGTGGATTACTGGTAGTGAATCTGGGTCATGGCAAAAGACTACCACAGTCAAAGGAGAGTTAGCACCTCTCTGAATTTAATGTCTTGCGGAATTCCCCAGCACTTCTTTGCTTGATTACAGCACTGGAGCAGGATGCAGAAACCACGCTACACCTCATGCATTGGGGAAGATTGCAGTATCTGAAACTTACAATACTGCATGCTATTCCTCACTGTCGATAGAGAGACTGCCAGAATCCAAGAGGCAACTGGTGGTGGTTTTCACACAAGGTCATTGTATTTCTTTTTTAAAATGTTCGATTTAATTGCAATGCAGCCATGATTTAGAAACTCCACCCCCAGATCAAAGCTAAGTAAACATTTCAAGTTTCCTCCAAATATATCAATACTGCTTCAGACAAACCGCTGCATACATCAGCAACAGAGAGGGGAATAAAAAAATTACAGCCTGTCTGTATACTTTCTTTCTTGGAAAATCCAAATCATAAGTCTGATGACCAGATTTACCATTCTTGTCTTTTTGGTCTGTTCCTTTTGTCTCCTGGCTCTTTGCCTGTTTATCATCTTTCTTCGCATCCGGTGTATTTTTCGTTTCAGAGTTCTGTTGATAATCCGGTCCCACTATCCACAGCTTTTTCTGTCCACCTTGTTTCTTCATGAAAACTCTGTTGACATAGGATTTCAACATTTGACTTTCAGCATTATTAATACCAACTCTGACACAACACTTTCTGACTTTCAATGTTTTTTCGCCATGGGGATAAGACTCAGGGAGATGGTGATCCAGTTGTGATGTCAATGGAAGTGAGAATCCAGAAATCCAGAGACCCAGCTAATGCTCTGAAAATAGGGTTTAAAACCAATTAAAGCAACTGGCAGAATTTAAGTTCAATTAATAAATTTGGAATGTAAAAATGCGGGGGGGGGGGGGAGAAAAACAATAGTTTAAGGATGGAGGTGGGGGGGGGAAACCTGTTAAGACTAAGATGAGGAAAAATCTCTTCATCCAGAATGGTGAGCCTGAGGAATTCAGTACCACACAGACTAGTCGAGGCCAAAATATTTTGCTTTTTTAAGAATAAGGTAGATATAGCTCTTGTGGCTAAAGGGATTAGGGGTACTGGGCTTGGACATATTAATTGGTGGAGCAGGTTCATGGGGTTAATGGCCTATTCCTGCTCCTATTTTCTATGTCTCCATATTATAACTAAAGTATGGCGTGACTGAGATGAAAATATAATGCTGGCAAAGTCTAGATCATGGAGAGAATGAGGTGTGGTTGCCAGAGAGGTTGCTGGAATAGTTTAAAGATGAAAGAACTATTTTGCCCTTGTTTATTCTCCACGGCTTGAGCACTTCACTGGCTAGTCCAGCATCAATTGCCCATCCTAACTTTATTTATTCACCTGCAGACTTTGGTGTCGCTGGCTCAGCCAACGTTTAATGAGCATCTCTGTTGCCCCTGAGAAGGTGGTGGTGAGCTGCCTTCTTGAACCACGGCAGTCTATGTGCTGTAGGTAGACCCACAATGCCATTAGGGAAGGATGGCCAGGATTTTGAACCAGCCACGCTGAAGGAATGGTTATATATTTTCAAGTTGGGATGGTAAGCTGCTTGGGAGACAAACCTGCAGGGGGTGGTGTTCCCATGTATCTGCTGCCCTTATCCTTCGAAAACGGTCATTGTTGTAGGTGTGGAAGGAGCTGCATGGTGAATTACTCTGGACAAGCTGCTAGAGGAGCAGGTTTTTGGGAGGGTGGTGATGTTTCCAGAATTTTGATCATGTGACCATGAAAAATGGTGACGTTGTACCAAGTTAGCATGGCACGTGGCTTGGCAGAAAACTTGAGGGGTGGTTGTGCTCTTATGTATCTGCTGCCCCTATGGCGCAGGGAGACATCATGGATTCAGCAGTGCTTGAGTGAGCAGTGATGTGTTGCAGCAGTGCATCTTGTAGCTAGCACACATTGCTGTCACGGTGTGTCAGTGATAAAAGGAGTGAACGGTAAAAGTGTAAGGAGTGATGCCAATCAAGCAGGCTGCTTTGGTTTTCTAGTATGGCTAACAGACTTATTTGTTGCCCCAAGGTTTTAAAAGATGGAATCAGAGAACAGGCCTTCTTTCCACAAGAAGTCAAATGTAGCACCACATCAAGTCAAAATACTTACAAGACATGACTAAAGTGTCCAGAGTATAGAATATACAGAGGAACCTCGATTATCCGAACGACACGGGCAGGGAGTGTTATGTTTGGATAACCGATCGTTCGGATAACAGTTTAGCCAAGCATCGGGACCTTGTGCGGATAATTTGAATGCCGGATAATCAAGGTTCCTCTGTAATCCCTTCCACATGGAATACAGAATTTTCGCAGGAGGCAAAACTTACTTTTTCTGTGTTAGATCAAACTTGAAGAGGGTGAGGGAATCCCCTGAAGAACTGTTGTATTTCTCGAGCAAACATGCATCAGACTCATCTACCTGTATCAGAAACATAACCTTGTTATTTAAGGCAGACATGTTAGAAAAGTATTTGAAATTGCCATCAGGCCTGCAAAGCATTTTTTCATTGTCGGAAAGGAAGGTTACTGTTGGAGGTAGGACTGTCGGTCCGGAGAGTCCACCTGAAACAACTGCAGCCCATGCAGTGGACGAAGTGGCAGAAGCAACAAATGACGTTGTACAGCACTCTGTAAACCCTCACTGCCCTTTAGGAGACAGTCGCATCAATTTTAACGAAGGCTTGTTTTAGTGAAGCAATGCCAACAATTTAGAGAGCGCCAGCTGTCGTTCAGTGGGTAGCTCCCACTTAAAGTCAGAAGCCTACGAACTCAAGTTGCACTCAGAGGTTGGAACACAACCCACCGCCCTAAGTCACAAAGAATGTGGTGTATAAGAACTTCCTTTAACAATACTCACTGTATAGGCAGCCACACCATCAGTCTTCGTTTTTGAAAGGCTAAACCCCATCTGGTGTATGAAAGGAGTCAGAAAACAATCAGCAAGATAATTTTTTTTTTAAAAAATCAAAAACAGATACGAGATCATCTCGCTAGTGATCGAGAAATCATATTTAGCACAAAGGTCCTGCTGCATTTTCCACATGAACCAAAGCAGACCCAGCCTCCCCAAACTATGAATTTGCATCATGTAATAATATTACTCGAGGCAGGACGCAGAGAGACAAGAGCTGTGGGGCTACGGTCTAACCTTGCAATTTACCAACTTAAACAACAGAAGGGTGGGAAGCTCAAGGAAGGAGTGGGAGTCACCTGGTGGGCAGGGATAGAGAAACCCTGAGGAGAAGCAGTATGCAGAGGTGTGATGAAAGGGAGTAAAATTATGCAAGTTTGTCTCCAGGACGGTCAAGACAGACCTGATAGGTCAAGTGGTTTTGTATTCTGCTGTGCAATTTTATAACCGAGCTGTTGCTGATCTTTCCTTCATGATTCTCTCACTTGCAATACCTTTGAATGTTTGCCCTTCCATTCGGACTGGCCTACCTCTGTCTTTCTAACATGGATCTTTTTAGTTTCTGTGCCTCACCATTTGCATCCCCAACCATCTCCTACTGCTCCATCATAATGACTTGTTGACTTTCGAGTACTAAAACACACTTTTGTAACAACAATTTCTGAAACATCTGCTACCAGGTCACGACCAGACTGACACAATCTCTTCTCCTTCTGGGGCAGTTTGTTACACATTCACAAACTCTGCTTCCCAACCAACTACCTGCCAGGTTGAAGTCTAGTGAAAGATCATGCGATGATCTGACCTCTTTCTTCCCAGGTTGGATGGCTGTGGGACCAAGTCCCATGCTTGACACTGATCAAAAACGAAAAGGCTGACACCTCAGCATAGTGCTGATGAGAGTGCTGCTTCTCCAGAGGAGATACTATATAGAGGCCACATCCCACTCAGATGATGAATGTTGACGATCCCATGGCGAGTGGTTGCACAGCCACCCGGAGGGTTTGCATTTTGAAATGGTACTATTTCTAAAAGCCTACATTTAAATAGGGATTTTCATGTTCACCGGATATCTCAAAGGTTTTTATAGACAAGGAGTTACTCTGAAACCTCACTGTAATTATGTTGGAAATGACTAAGACGTACAAGCAGAAGGTGGTCATTTGGCCCAGTCTCAACATTGCTTTCTTATCTTTTCGCCATAATCAGTCATGGAATTGATGGTTTAAAAAGAAATCTCTCAGCCTTGAAGAAACCGAACAGCCCAATCTCTCCGATAAAGAAATCCCTGAAGTGTTGCCACAGCTGTAACGTAGGAAACAGCATGCAATTTACACAGAGCAAACGTCCACAATGGGCTAAGGACGAGGAGCGAGCAATTCAAAGAAAATTAAGCAAATTCTCCTTGGTGCCTTGGCAAAGTCATCTCTGAATCAAGATGACCAAAAACAGAATCTCTAGTTATTTTCACATTGTTGTTTGAGAGAGTTTGCTGTGCACAAAATAGATGCTGCACTTCCTATGGCACTTTTTGGAAGGGAATCACTTGAATTAGTTAAGATCTTTGAACATTTTTGAAAGTTGCTATATTACAAAAATGCAAATTTTCCTTTGTTCCAACTACTCACTTCCAGACTACATTTCAGATTTGACACATTTCCAAGCTTCCTTCTACCATTTGCTATTATAGCCTTTGGTCAACTTTATCCCCATACCTGCACTCACCACTTGGAGGCAGGGCACTCTATAGCATCCTGTATCCATACAGCTCAGATGGACCAACAGGTAAGCGTGCATGCACACAAACGTTGGGGATTGCATTTAAACTGAAGTAACAAAGTACACATTCTCCAAACAAAGTGGAACTGGAGAGCTAGCAACAAGCAATTCTATTTTCTGTCTGAATAAACCACCCAACAGAATGGTGGCCAAAGTCTTCCCTGAGCACATATTGAACCCACAATTACTGGCCAGCTAGCCTGCAGGGCAGCAGGGAAACATGCTTTCAGTATACAAGGGGTGCATGTCAAATTTATGAACATTTGACTTATGGACACTTGTACTTACAAATTCAACCCCTTGTAAGAGGTGCAATTTCAAAGACCCTACATCCGAACATTTCCTGTACTTATAAACAGCTGTCTTTCATTATCCTGCATTATGTCCCAACAACTCGGGTACAAGTACTCTTGCAAACAGAGTCCAGGATGGAGCCCATTCGCAAGCCAGGGATTGCCTATACGCTTTTCTCACACAGCACGAGCTTCCAGTGGCTTGAGGGAGTATGGATTAGATAGAAAAGATTGCTTTATTTTTATACAACCCTCCGTGCTCATTTTCAATTGCAACTCTGGCATATGGGGCTCTAGGGATACAACTAGGTAACATTGCAAGACCAAATTAAAGTTTGATTGCTTCCAGTACCAACCACAGAAACCAGTTGGAACCAATGTCTCAGCCAGGGCCTGAATTGGGATGACCAACCACTCCAATCCGTGGTAATGTTTGACTCAATACATCAAGAAGTGAGAACAGCAGATGCTGGAGATCAGAGTGGAGAGTGTGGTGCTGGAGAAGGACAGCAGGTCGGGCAGCACCTGAGGAGTAGGAGAATCAATGTTTCGGGCATAAGCCCTTTGTCAGGAATTCCTGACGAAGGGCTTTTGCCCGAAACGTCGATTCTCCTGCTCCTCGGATGCTGCCTGACCTGCTGTGCTTCTCCAGCACCACACTCTCGACTTCCTCAACAAGTCGGCTTTGCAAGCTTAAAATAGGGAATCAACTCTTGGTTACACCCGAGTACAGTGATCAGAAATGGACTACATTTAGCTCCAAGTCTGCTATGAACTCCTCCAGCGTCTAACAACTAATGGGGAAATATTAAATGACACTTCTCCTTGCCAACCCAACTGTTTAGGGACTTCCATGCACACTTTTACATATCATGTTGTATGAGAACAGTGTGGGGAAATCCAATATTTCAAATTACTTTTATGGCTATAAATTCAAAATGGTTAGTTTAGGCAAAGTACAGGCGCATAACATTCTTCTCCTGAACAGGATGAACCAAGTCAGGCATTTTACTTTTTAATTCTTTGAGGGTACAGCATCAGCAGTTGTTACCTAATCTCCATTAACCCTGGAGAAGATGATTGTTAGCCATTTACAGGACTGCCCAGCAGCAGAGGAAAACTTGGGCAGGGGCACGGAGGTCATTTCAAACTAAGCTTTGAACATTCGAGTAAGTCAGGACATTATTATTGTGGCACAGTGTTGAGATGGATTTCTAAACTACATTGCATTTCACCAAAACAACTCACTATGATCTTCCTCAAGTCAAGAGCTGTCTTTAATCGAAGATTCGTGAGGTTGACCTCCAAAGTCCCATTGGTGTTGAAGCCAAAGGTGTTCAAATGAACTTTCGATCTGGTGTCATCCTGAAACAAGCAAAAATGAGATTAGCCCAGGGAGACATACTATAGCCTTGAATTGCATGATATTTCGAGTCTGTTGGCCAAATGCCGAGAAGTGGAATTGGTGAAATTCAGTCAAATGGCTGAAACATCTCTTCTGTGCTGTATGACTCTGTAGATCATAGCATTTTAACCTGGATTTCATTGCCTATAAGGGTCAGACAGTCACAGAATCGAGAAACTCAATTCCACTTCCAAGAGGGATCGGCTGAGAAAGCTAGTCAGGAGAAAGCCACTTTTTTTTTTTTAATTTTAACTGATAAATAACATTGAACAATCTCTCTGGTTCCTTAAAAATTCATGTTATGACTCAGAACAAAAAAAATTGATCTGGAAAATTTCAGTTTCCCTCTACCTCTGTGGTTCCTTTTAAGTGCACCATTTTCAATCAGATTTATTTTTCATTCCTTTGTGCTACCTCGTTAGGATTCCGCATGTCTCAGTGAGGATTGTCAAATCAGATGGAGTCTCGTACCTTGCTATTCCTTGTCACGTTCAGTCACCCTTCAAGGTCACCACACTGGATCAGGTGCCAGATCTGTCTAATTTTGAAGGATCTCAAGTTTGCAGACAGTAAATCCACTGACAACTTTAAAGGAACACACAAAAACAAATTGCTGGAGAAATCCAGCCGGTCTGGCAGGCTCTGTGCTGAGAAAACAGTTAGCATTTCCAAGCCCGGTGACCCTTCAAAATGTTGACTGATTTTTCTCCACAAATGCTGCCAAACCTGCTGAAACTCTCCAGCAATCGCAGTTCTTTGCTTTACTTTAGATAAATTTAAGGAGCGTCTTGAAAGAGAGAGAAGGGTAGAGTAGTGGCAAGGTTAGGAGAGAATTCCAGAACATCAGGTCTAAGCTGCTGAAGGCACTGGTCGAGAAATTAAAATTGGACGTGTACAAGAAATGACAGGTTGAAGAGAGGGAGGGAAGAAGGTCAAGGCTTCCAAACCGAAATGAGAATTTTAAAACTGAAGAGGCATCAGATCAGGAGCTAATGGAAATCAACAGTGACAGATGTAACAAGTGAACTGGACTCGATCACAGTCAGGATACTAGCAGGTGAGATACGGATGAGATCAAGTTTACATGGGGAAGTCAGAACAGAGAGAGAGAATGGTATTTGGTAGAAATGTTTCACTCACCCCCCAGAACAGGCTAGTCTAAGGGATTTCCACTGCTGCTGTTGGTTTGCATTCAGATCTTAAGGAAGAGCAGGACTCGACTTGGTGACAAGATCCCCAGACTCGTACTCTGCTGTCACATCATCTAGGTTTAGGAATGGCCTTGTGGCGTTACCACAATAAAATTCCTGTAAACATGCATCACCATGAAAAGCACCCAAGTCCACTTCCACAACATCACCCAACACCAACATTGCCACAGCTCAACTGTTGCTACAAATCTCATGTCATCTTGCTGTTTGAAGACCTGACTGTTCCTAGACACACTCATCGATTAGTTTGACTCTTTACAAACTTAAGGTTTTCAAAATTACACAATCATGTCAAAATGTGCTGTAAACCCTGCTTCATATGCTACATTAGCAGCTGGTTCAGAAAAGGCTCGATTTCAAACAAAGAGCAGAACACTGCAATTAGTGGAAATGTAACATAAAAGACAGAAAAAAACTGAGCAGGTCAGTGCATACAAACTCAGTTAATGTTTAGCATTGACCTTTTATGAGGTGCGATATAGGAGAGAGATTCAAACAAAATACTGAGGGGGTGGGTTCAGTTAAGTTGCGGTGTGCTCAGCAGAGGTCATTAAAGTTCCCAGGAAAAGCTATAGGACAGAGAAGACGGAAAGGGTCACGAAACTTAACTTTAAGCACAGCAGATAAGGGGATAATTATGAGGAGAGGCGCAGTCAACACAGGATCGAGGGCCTTGTACAGGGTGACACACGTATCCACAGAATCATTTTCCACGGTTTCAGTTACCCCCAGTTTACCACCGCCAGAAACATATTGTCGGCAACGTTCTGGAACCAGCAACCAGGAGGCTACTGGGAAGGTCAGTTTCCCATTTAATTGAATGGGTCCGCTCCGGAGGTAGGTCCTGGAACGTATCCCCCATGGGTACAGGGGGACTACTGAACTTAATTGCATATAATATGCAAAACAAGTTAAATGGGTTTGTAGCGCCGATGGAAATTGGCAGGTATGATGTTGTGGGCATCACAGAGACATGGCTGCAAGGGGATCAAGGCTGGTGACTAAATATCCAAGAATCTTCTCAAAAGGACAAGCAGATGGGCAGATGTGTCTGTGTTGCCTTATCAGTAAGAACAGAAACTAAATCAATAGCAAGAAGTGGTATAGAGTTGGAAGGTAAAGAAGCTGCATGGGTAGAGTTGAGGAACAGTAAAGGGAAAAAGACCCTGATGGGAGTTGTGTACAGCACGAGTCAGGATGTGAGGAAGAAAATAAATCAGGAAATAGAAAAGAATGTAAGACGGCATGAATAGAATAATCACACGGACCTCAATATGCACACAGACTGGGAAAATCAGGTTGAGTGTGGATCTCAAGAATGGGAACGTATGGAATGTCTACAAGTTTTTCTTGGAGCAGTTTGTGGGGTACACTTAATGGTAAGGTCCAAGGGAGTGCTGCTGAACAAAGGTGTTGGTGTGCAAGTTCATAGTTCCTTGAATGAAGAGTCGCAGGTAGATCGGATAGTGAAGGCAGCGTTTGGTGCGCTTGCCTTTATTGGTCAGATCATCAGTATAGCAGTTGGGAGGTCATATTGTGGCTGTACAGGACATCGGTTAGGCCTCTTTTGGAATATTGCGTGCAATTCTGGTCTCCCTGCTATATGAAGGATGTTGTGAAACTTGAAAGGGTTCAGAAAAGATTTACAAGGATGTTGCTGGGGTTGGAGGGCGTGAGCTATAGGGAGAGGGGCCAGGCTGTTTTCCCTGGAACGTCGGAGACTGAGGGAAGATGTTGTAGAGGTTTAGAAAATCATGAGTGGCATGGATCAGTAAATAGCCAAGGTCTTTCCCCTAGGGTGGAGGAATCAGGAACTAGAGGCATAGGCTTAGGATGAGAGGGGAAAGATATAAAAGGGAGCTAAGAGGCAATGTGTTCACACAGAGGGTAATGAGTGTATGGAATGAGTTGCCAGAGGAAGTGGTGGAGGCTGGTACATTTACAGCATTTCAAAGGCATCTGCATGGATATACAACTAGGAAGGGTTTAGAGGAATATGGGGGTCGAGAGTGTGGTGCTGGAAAAGCACAGCAATCACACAGCATCTGAGGAGCAGGAGAATCAACATTTCGGGCACAAGCTCTTCATCTGCTGTGTTTTTCCAGCACCACACTCCCGATTCTGATCTCCAGCATCTGCAGTCCTCACTTTCTCCTTTAGAGGGGTATGGGCCAAGTGCTCGCAATGGAACTAGATAGGATACCTGGTTGGCATGGACAAGTTGGACCAAAGGGTCTGATTCCATGCTGTACATCTCTATCACTTGGACAGGCTAGGAGAGTGGACAAAGAAGTGGGAGATCGAATACAATGTGGGAAAGTGTGACATAATGCTTTGGTAGGAAGGAGGGAGGCATAGACGATTTTCTAAATGGGAAAGGCTTTGAAAATCTGAAGAACAAATGAACTCTGGAGTCCTAGTTTAGGATTCTCTAAGGTTAAGATGCAGGTCCAACCAGCAGTTAGGAAGGCAAATACAATGTTAGCATTAATTTCAAGAGGGTTAGAATATGAGAGCAAAGATGTATTGCTGAGGCTGTATAAGGCTATGGTCAGACTGCATTTGAAATGTTAAGGGAGGTTTTGGGCCTTGTATCGAAGGAAGAATATGTGGCATTGGAGGGGGGGGGTCCAGAGGAGGTTTACAAGAATGGTCCCAAGGATGAAGAAGCAGTTGAGGACCCTGTCTGTACTCGATAGAGTTTTAAAGGATGATGGGAACCAGTTTGAAGATTCCAGAATATTGAGGGGGCTGGATAGAGGTGAATGTGAGATGCTGCTTCCGTCAGTCAGAGACTTTAGGACCTGACAGCACAGCCTCAGAGTGAAGAGATGACCCTTGGGAACTGAGGTCAGGAATTTCTTCAACCTAAGGGAGATTCATCTGTGCAACTCATTGCTACAGAAGGCTGTCGAGTCCAAGTCATTGGGTATCTTTAAGACATAGATAGATAGACTCTTGATTAATAAGACGATCAAGTGTTACTCGGCGACAGCAGGAAAATGGGGTTGAGAAACGCTTTCCTCATTCCTGAAGAAGGGCTTATGCCTGAAACGTCGATTCTCCTGTTCCTTGGATGCTGCCTGACCTGCTGCGCTTTTCCAGCAACACATTTTCAGCTCTGATCTCCAGCATCTGCAGCCCTCACTTTCTCCTTGAGAAACATATTAGCCAAGATTGAACAGCGAAGCAGATTCAATGGGTCAAATGGCTTTATGATTTTCCACTTCATCAAATGGTAAAACTATCATGTAATCAAACTGATTAAATGTAATCAGCCGAAATGCAAAGCCTGTTTCTCTCTCCACAGGTATTGCCTAACCTGTGGAGTAATTCCTGCATTGATTTTAAAATTCTCTTCCTTGTTTCAAACCCTCCATGGCACTACTCTGCAGTCTCCTCCAGCCCCATGATTGCCAAGATGTTGCACTCATTCAGTTCTGCCACCCTTCCTTCCCTTTTCTAACTACTGCATCACTGGCAACTGTGCCCTGAGCCCGAAACTCAAATTCCTTTCCTGAACCTCTTGCCTTACTTTACTTCCTCAGAATCCACTTTTTTGACCAAGTTTTTGTTCACCTTCCTTAAATCATTCCTTCTGCGGCTCAGCATGAAAGTATGTTTTATAATCTCACCCATCAAGTGCTTAGGGATGTTGAAATAATGTTATACAGACTATTTAAAAGCAAGCCATATAGTATTAGCTGGAATGAACAGAACACTACAGGTGCTGCAGCACGAGTTGCTCAGCAAGAAACACAAAAACAGTCAACGCTGAATTACAATCTGTGTGCCCACTTATACCGCTTTGATTAATATCGTCAAGCGATCACAAATTTAAGAACAATAGTTATTGGATGGGGTTTAAACACAGACATAAAGAGAAACAGACAAACACAAACTGTGAAAGTGGTTCTACAGCATCTCACAGAGAAAGGACATGAGCAACTAAGCACTTTAGTAGGGGGAGGGAAGAAAGATCATTAGCCCACAAGACTATAAGATAAAGGAGTGGAAGAGTGCAATTTGGCCCATTGAGTTTGCTCTGTCACATTAGGAGAGACAATTGCCTTGTGGTACCATCACTTGACTATTAATCTAAAGACCAAGGTAATGTACTGAGAACCCAGGTTCACATCCCACGATGGAAGAAGGTGGAAATTGAATTCAATAAATAAGAAATCTGGAATCAGAGTCTAATGATGACGAAACCATGGTTGACTGTCCTAATCTGGTTCACTAATACCCTTTTGGGAAGTAAATCTGACCTCCCTACCCTGTCTGTCCTACATGTGATTCCAAATCCACAGCAATGTTGGTTGACACTCAACTGTCCTTTGGGTAATTAGGGATGGGCAATAAATTCTGGCAAGCCAGTGACATCCATGTCCTGTCAATGAATTTTTTTAAAATGACGCACTTCTGATCCTACATCGTACGGTCTAACAATCTTTCCTTCTTCACTATCCTAAGAGGAAATGAGTATCAACGAGAACAGGCAATAAGGTTGAATCAGCCATATACAGTACTAAGACTTTACTGAAATAGGCAAAAGGATTATTAGAACATGTAGACCAGGAAGGAAAAAGAAAACAATGATGCTGAAATTCAAAATGAGAGGCTCCCGTGAGCAACTCGCAGATCGAGTGAAAGGTTCATAAGATATAAAGGCAGAATTAGACCATTCAGCCCATCGAGTCTGCTCCATCATTCGATCATGGCTGATATGCTCCTCATCCCCGTTTTCCTGCCTTCTTCCCAAAACCCTTCACCCCATTACCAAAGAGAAAATCTTTCTAACTCATCAAATTTGCTCACTGTCCAGCCTCCATTGCAGTTTGGGGTTGCAAATTCCACAGATTCACAATCCTTTGTGAAAAGTATTTTCTCGTCAAATTTAAAACAGTTGAGGAGAAACTACTTTTCCCAAAGGGTTGTGAATCTGTGTAATTTGCTACCCCCTTATCCTAATACGATGACCTCTTGTCCTAGAATGCCCCACAAGAGGAAGCATCCACTCCACGTCTATTTTATATCATCCTGAATACCTCAATTTGATCTCCCTTCATTCTTCTAAATTCCAGAGAGTATAGGCCTGAGGATGAGCAAAGGACCTGCTTTTGCCAGAACTGCTACAGTCCGCAAAATGCTGGTTAGAATGACAATATTGGTCATCACACATGGGTAAAAGTCACCAATGTCACAGGGAACAACACTCTCATTAAAGAGAGTGGCCATTGTGTCAGGTGAGGGGAAGAGACTGAAAAGGAGGGATCTTCATGCATCACTAGTCTGACAATCAATTGGGACAGCATGGTGGCTCAGTGGTTCACACTGTCACCTCAAAGCACCAGGGACCCAGATTCAATTCCAGCCTCAGGTGACGTGCAAACTCCCTCAGACATTCTCCTGCACGTCTGCCTGCGTTTCCACAAGGTGTACCGGTTTCCTCCCACAAACCAAAGATGTGTACGTCAGGTGATTTAGTCACAACATCTTCAGGATCTGGAGGCCTCCACTTTTCCCTTTGGCCTCTGAGGTGTTCGCCTCATCCCCATCTTCATCTCCCCAGTGAAAATACCCCTGAGCTGTCTTCATTGATGGAGGGTGTGTGTGTGTGTGTGTGTGTGTGTGTGGAGGAGTCTGTTCAGGGACACGTTAGTGAGGTGCATTAGTCAGGACCTGAGGCACTGCCTCAGAGTGAAGAGATGACCCTTCAGAACTGAGATTAGGAATTTCTTCAGCCAAAGGGAGGTTCACCTGTGGAACTCATTGCTGCAGACGACTGTTGAGTCTAAGTCATTGGGTGTCTAAGACAGAGATAGATAGGTTCTTGATTATTAAGAAAATCAATAGTTACTGGGGGACAGCAGGAAAATGGGGTTGAGAAACATATTAGCCAACATTGAACAGCGAAGCAGATTCGATGGACCGAATGGCCTTACGATTTTCCACTTCATCAAATGGCTTTGTCCTGAGGCTCACTGAAGACGTTACCTAGTATGGCTACAAAATGTCTGGAAATGAACCTTCCAGCTCAGCGGGCAAACCTACATCCAGAACCTCTACCCGAGCTACAAATCTTCTCAAAACTCTGGGGTAAGTGTAGTGTAGGGGGAAATGGGTCTGGGTGGGCTACTCTTCGGAGGGTCGGTGTGGACTTGTAGGGCCTGCTTCCACACTGTAGGGATTGTGTGACGTGAGTATGGCAAAGATGTTGGCATCATAGAGATGTACAGCATGGAACGAGACCCTTCGGTCCAACCCATCCATGCCGACCAAATATCCCAACCCAATCTAGTCCCACCTGCCAGCACCCGGCCCAAATCCCTCCAAACCCTTCCCTACTTATATACCCATCCAGATGCCTCTTAAAATGTTACAATTGTACCAGCCTCCTCCACTGCCCCTGGCAGCTCATTCCATACCCATACCACCCTGTGTGAAAAAAGGTTGCCCTCATGACCAGGGTCCTTCCTGCAGCCTGGCCATACTGCCAGGTCAACAACAACAGTAACACACACCCACCCACATCCCTCCACACAAACACACAGACAGACAGACAGACAACCCTCCACCACTGAAGACAGGGGGTCATTTTCACCAGGGAACTGGGGCCGGGGGCGGGGATAAGGTGAACACCTCAGAGGACCAAGGGAGGAGAGGAGGCCTCCAGGTGTCATGGGGAGGGGGAGGGGGGGAGGAGGAGAGAGACAGGGGAGTTTTCCAACCGCACTGACAACCCGGCCACCCGCGACGAGCACCACTCCCTTACCCGGAGGGTGAGGTGGTGGATCCGCGCGGTCGCCCCGGCGAGGAACAAGACGAACAGCGGCACGGCCCGAGGACCTCTCCCTGCCATCATCACACAACCGGAAGCAGTGGTGAGGGGGGGGAGGCGGGTCCGCCATCAGACAAGCACCGCCCACACTCTCCGCGCAAAACTGATGGCTGGACGGGCCAATCAGCAGCTTCACTTCCCCTCACGATCAACCCACCACCTCACGCGTTTCATGATTGACGGTTCGATGCACCAATAGGCGGCGGGCCGTCTTCTTTATTGACGGACGTCGACCAGCCGCAGGACACGGCTTTTGATAGGCAGTGGGGCGCACCAATGGAGGATGCCACATCCCTTGATTAAAAGGGCAAACAACCAACCGCAGATTCGGCTCTATGATAGACAGCTGTGCGCACCAATGGGCGATACCATAGTGCCATAATGAGAGTCGGATCGACCAACCGCAGATCAGACACTGTGATTAAAAGCCCCTTTTTGTCACTGATGTTCCGCCTTTCCTTGACGGACTGACCAACCGTGGCTTGACACTTTGTACACAATCGACGGCAACAACCAACCGAAAGGCTGCATTTCAGTCTGGACCGGCCCTAAAAGGGTGGGACCTGTGGTCGAGTCGTCCTTGAAGAAAAAATAAACGGTTTAAGAAGATAGTAAATAAATAAGCAAAAGTTAATTTTATTATATTTTACAACACAAATATAAAGACAAAGATATTAACTTGCGAAATCCAATTTACAGTGGAGTAAATAACATTAAATTGAGATAAACTACAATTCCCAGACATCTTTGCTCGCCAATTCCGCAAGAAGCTTTTTAAAATTCCAATTACACAATCAAACCAGTTTCAGTTACAAAAGATGACCTTTCAGCAAAGTACTTCTTAACATTCTGATTTTTATCTCCGATTAAACACTGATAAACTACAACTCCCAGCGTGCAGCATGTAACAAGGTGTTTTCTATATTTGTGACTTTTAATAAATTCAGTAGATTACTAAAAGGAGCAAATGAGGAGAAAAAAGGAATCTAAACTTGAAAGAGGCAAAAGGCCGTTTTTTTAAAAACCGGTTGCCCTGGGAAACGGAAGCAGTGCTGGCGGAGACTTCCGGTGGAGATGGCGGGGGGTCTGTGGAGTGAGAGAAGGTGAAGATGGTAAAGGTGGCGGCAGGCAGGGGGACGGGGCAAAGGTGGTG
Organism: Chiloscyllium plagiosum; assembly: GCF_004010195.1. Classification (NCBI taxonomy): domain Eukaryota; kingdom Metazoa; phylum Chordata; class Chondrichthyes; order Orectolobiformes; family Hemiscylliidae; genus Chiloscyllium; species Chiloscyllium plagiosum. The sequence goes on along the minus strand of NC_057717.1, from coordinate 101,871,734 downwards.
GGAGGCAGCTCTGTGTCGGGTCAATCTCCTTCTTTCTTATGACCGCCGTCTCACTTCTCCCT